>NC_056745.1:1240229971-1240408035 GCF_019279795.1 Protopterus annectens
GCTGCTGACTGGTACAGTCTGCCAAAAGTGTGGGGGCACGTACCAGAGCCATGCACGGTGGTCTCCGTGTGGGCCAGTCTAGATGACAGCACAGACTCCCAGCATTGCTGTGTGCCTTGCAGGGTGCTACGGACTGTATCTGGTACTGGGTACTGTCATCAGAAGCAGGTGTTTTGACTGGACAGAAATCCCTGTTGGGCCTGTCCAGAGCCACGTGCACGTGGTCTCCTGGGCGGTCTGATGACAGCACAGACCCAGCATTGCTGTGGCTGCTGCTGGCACTATGGTGGCGACAGCGCCCTGTTGTCATCTGTGACAACTGCCAGCTGCTGCTGTTGCTGGCATACGCCCACGTCGACGCTTCAACCATCCACCATTGCCCTGGCTCATGGACATGTAGTTGTGGAACTGATCTAATATGTCCCCACAATGTCTGTCTATGGCATCGGTGAAATTACGGATGGCAGCCGCAATGTCACACATACTGTCAGTCATGGCTGTGCGACCTGCTGTCAGCTGCCTCAGACCCTGTCTGGTGTACCATTCCATACGAGACTGTGCCTGCATGACAGCCTGAAACAAAGCTGATGTTGTAAGACCTCTGTGGGCACGTCTGATAGGGGCAGTACGCATACGAATGCTCTCATGAGAACCCCTGGACATCTGTCTGTGTGGTACCATCTCAGGGCCATGCCCTGGCTGCTGTGTGGGGAAGCATGTGCCACAGATACCACATTACCCTGGTCAATGCCCACTGTATCCTGTCCATCACCTAGGGACATTGCTGACAAAGGATGTATTGGCAGGATGACTGTGAGCATTGATGGGGTTGACAGCTGTGTACTGTCAATTGGCTGACCAATGACGGACCCTGGCACACCTTCCTGTGCCATTACACAGATGTCATCATTATCAGTACCCGGGGCACCTGATTCAGGTTCCCTGCTGCATGACACCAGAGCAGCACCAGAACCTGTGGGAAGGAAACAGGAAACACAGTTTACAATGTCTACACAATGATACCAGTGATGCACACATGCACACATGCACACGTGCACACATGCACAAGTGCACACATCCACACATGCACAGGTGCACACATGTGCACATGCACACATGCACACGTGCACACATGCACAGGTGCACACATGCACGCATGCACAGGTGCACACATGCACACGTGCACATGTGCACAGGTGCACACATGCACACATGCACACGTGCACATGTGCACACATGCACACGTGCACACATGCACACATGCATACAGTTGCACACAGTTGCAAACAGTTGCACACAGTTGCACACTTGCACACAGTTGCACACTTGCACACTACTCAGTATGCGAGATATCAACACACAGAGACAGACACACCTGCATGTATACACAGAGCACTATTAAGTGAGCCTAATATTACTATTACTATCAAGACTATTAAAGGTATTGTTAATACACACTCACCAGCATGGATAGGCTGCATTGCTGTTACACCGAGGGGACCTGCATTAACTAACAGTGTACACAACAGTCAGCTATACATATTGCATATTACCTGCACGCTCGTAGTCTTGGTGCTGTGTGGCTCCAGCCTCCATCATAATGCAGGTCTGCTGCTGTTGTTGTTGTTGGTGGGCAGGAACCACAATACTTATGAGTAGTCCCTCCAGTCTGGTGAGTGGGGGATGTGTAGCCACCCCACCACCTGTGGCAACCTGTTGCCTGTGGATATCTGACGCATGCTGACGGACATTTCTGATTAAATCACTGCAGTGATGTCGTACCTGCTCATATATCCTATTATGCATGCCTATGTCATTTACCCTACGGACCAGGTCTTGCCACAGTGCAGCCCTCTCCTGCTGATTCTGGCTGGTGCGGGAAAAAAGTATTGCATAATCCCGCACCAGGCTCTGGTGTATTCCCTCATCCTCAGTTGCAGAGTATGTTGGATTGCGCTGGTGAGCCATTGTCCTGAAAAAGGAAATAAAATGATATCAGCAAAATATGTCAGCATAATTTGGCACACATACTACACATGCTACTCGACTGTTGTGATACAACATATCTCACATATATAGCATCAGTCTGTCTATTGGTGGATACACATGTAAATGGCCAGGTATGAGTGCTCAGCCAACAACTGTGCAACAGTACCTGGCACACTCCATATGACATACTACCAAACCCCAGCAGTCAGAACACTGATTCAGGTCCAAACCACCTCCTCACTCTGGGGGTTTATATCGAGGTACTGTATGGGGTACATCATCAACTACTGTCAGTTGACCACAAACTAATTGCCCTGGATATACATATCCCACCTCCACCACCAGCACAAATGACTACAGTGAATAACATTTCAAATGCAAACTTTACACTTCGTAAGACTGAGATGGTATCCTTTAAGCCCACTGGGCCACTGGAAGCCACAACCCACAATGCTGACTCCTTCACAAATTATTTCTACGGACATCTCCGAGAATGCATGGATCATGCAATCCCATATAAGACCAAGACACTCTCCACAAAGGAAAAGCATCCTGTCTGGTGGACCCCAGCCATAGACAGATTGTATAACAAAAGATGGAAGCTACTGCAAGACAGAGCATAATTCCATAAAGGGAAGGCATGTCTGATCAGCACTAGTGAAGAGCTATGTTCTCTCATACAAACATCCATGGGCAACTTTGAGAGGGAAATCACCGGGGACAATACAGATAACCACAAGGCCTTCTTCAGTTATGTTAGAAACCTGGTCAGAAACCCTCCAATATGCTCATAGTTAGTACACAACAACAAATAATTCACTGAACCCACAGATATTGGCAACATTATGGCAGACAGGTTCAGTGCAAGTTTCTACCCTCCCTCTCCCCCAAACTAAGACATACTTATCCCAGCTGAATGTAACCTCCCTGTCATCACAGATGTCCAGGTGAGAGACGCCCTCAGAAAAGCTAAAAACACAGTATCAATGGGACCTGATGGTATCCCCGGTTGCATGCTATATGAACTCCAAGAGGAGCTAAACACACATATAGAAGTGCTATGTAACACTAGCCTGACTACAGGATATGTACCTGTACATTGGTGTACAGCAGCAGTGGTTCCACTCCACAAAGGAGGCACCTCTACATACCAGTACAATACAACACAATACAATACATTACAATACAATACAATACAATATGCTATTGCCCCTGGGACTACAGCAGCATACTGTTCTGCTACCCTGACCATTGTGACACATGTGATGTGATGGTACCTGCTCCTGTCAAACAGTTACGCAGGGTGACTCATATGGCATATTACCTATCTGACTAACATTCAGCAGGGGTATTTGTGACATGTACTCATGGGGAGTCTTGCTTCTTAACACTGTGTGGTTTATTGCAGGGTATGTCTTATCTGTGGGTAGGAACCTGTACCTCCGCCATGTGCTCTCTACTGTGGTGTCAAGGACGACACACAGTGGTCATTTAGGTTGTGGATGGTGTGAGGTGTTACTATGGTTGTTGGACATATGTCATGGGTGTGACTTAACTATGTAAATCCAGGAGTGGTAACCTCTATATGGGTAGTATGTGTGTACTCTGTGGTGTTGTCAGTCACTGTGCATTGCTAATGTGTTTGAGTGCATTGTCACAGTGTTGTACATGTCACTGTGTCCTTCTCCATATCTGTAGCTGTCATGTGAGGTACATACCGTGGCAGCCATTGTGTGGTGTGGAGGGGTACACTAACCTACATGTCCATAGCTGACACACCATGTCTGCTAACACATACCATGTGCAGGTATTCCAGGAATAGTGTGCCACTGTGACTATCATTGGGACTATTGTACACATTTATGACTCTGTTCACCCTGACACATGCAGTGGTGGGCAACAAATCACATATCTGGTGGTTACTGGTGTAGGTTATTTGAAATGGGGTATGGTACTCCAGTTTCAACACTGGTGTTCACACCATGCCTTTGTCACCAGGAACCTGTTGCAATACATCTGTACACACGTGCCTCACTCAGAATATATATACATCTCTCTCTCTCTCTCTCTATATATATATATATATATGTAATATCGATGTACATATATTGCTATAGATATGGAGGGGGGGAGTGACAGAGAGGGGGTGAGAGTGACAGAGGGGGTGGGACAAGGGGGAGTGTGAGATTGTCATATACAGTCATATCTGTAGATAGTCAGATCGGTCTGTCTACGTATACGTATCTACATATATCTATATCTGTATGTGTATTACAAAGGTTCATAGGTTCATAGGTTCATACTAGGCTATCTGCCCTGAGGCAATTATAAGCCTAGCCCAATTCTGTATAGCTTACGCCACCCCTTGATTTGAGTATACTGTGCCCTTTTTAAGGTTTAGTTTACTGTGCCTCTGTCTAATAGTGACATGGGAGTAATCCCTGGGACAAACCTACGATCCCCATCCACCTATTGAGATTCTTCTTGAAGAGATTCAGTGAGGTGCTCTGCCTCACATGAACTGGAATTCTATTCCAGAGCGAAGGGAGCCCCTGGGTTATGAACCTGTCCCTCCAGCAAGTTCTATTTATTTCTGTGCTGAGGTTCAAGTCCCTTCAGCGTGTGGCTCTAAGGGATTTAGATTTACTGAGGTGGAGCATGTCCATTAATTCTGGATTTGACATAGCTTTGTATGTCAGGCATAGATCGCCTCAAGGCGGTGTGCAACTGAGTAGAGCTGGAGTTTTTAACCGAGCAGCATATGGCATCTGTTTGAGACCCTTGATCCTCTTGGTGAGATACCATGGGGTCTTTCTAATTGCTGCAGGTGTTGGGTAAGGTACATCCCAAAGGAGCATTGTATTCTATGATGGGCCTGATGAGGGATGAATAAAGGCATGATTACCTCTCTTGATCTAGATGTGAAACCCTTTGTGATGAGGTGGGCTATGTAGAAGGTCTTTCTAACCACTTTGGCAATGTGGTTTTCAAAGGAGAGATTATCAACTTGGGTCCACAGGTCCCTAATAACTTTCTCTGTACTTAATGGGTTTCGCCTATGTGGTAATTTGTGGGCACATTGTTTTGCCAAAGGGTATGACTATACATTTTTGGCATTTAGCTTTAAACCATGGCACTGGCACCAGTTATCTGTCTCTGAGAGACCTTTTGAAGGATGTTTGTGTCAGCTGGAGAGTTGATTATGGCCCAGTTTGCAGTCGTCTGCGAACTTGGTGAGCCATAGTCCTCCCACATTTGCCTGTACCTCGAAAGTATATACCGAACAAGAGTGGTCCCAGGACAGAACCCTGTGGGACGCCACTTGTGACCAGTTTCGAGTCTGACATGGCTCCAGCAACTCTCACTCTGTGGGTTCTGTCTTTGAGCCAGTTTGCGACCCATCTTGTGACATAGGGGTTTATATTTAAGCTGGATAGCTTATCTATGATGCCCGAGTGCAGTATTGTGTCAAATGCCTTTGCAAGGTCCAGATAGGCTGTGTGGACTACCTTCTCTTCATCTATGGCTTTGGTGACTGTTTCGAAGAAGTCAACCAGGTTCAAAAGGCAGGATCTGCCCTTGACAAAGCCGAACGGGGTAGGATCTAGTGTCTGTAGGTCCCCAATGTCTTTGTTTATGAGCTCCATGATGATCCTCTCCATAGCCTTGCAGACTAAGCTAGTCAGGCTTATGGGGCAATAGTTTCCAGGGTCCGTAGAGGCTCCACTTTTGTGGAGTGGGACCACAGTTGCTGCACGCCATTCTGTGGGCACAAATCCTGTAGTGAGGCTGAGATTGTATAGCTGTTTTATTTGAGGATTAGTTCCTCTTGGGTTCATGGGGACGCAACCTGGGATGCCATCTGGTCCCATGGAAGCAGTGTTTTTTGCTTTGGAGAGGGCAGCCTTCACCTGAGCATCAGAGATGTTTGGGAGGCAGCCCTCTGCTGGGATAGATACTTGCTCTTTTGGGAGGGAGGGGATGGAGAAGTTTGCACTGAACCTGTCTGCCAGGATATTGGCGATGTCTGTGGGTTCAGTGTAGTTTTTGTCGTTTAGAATCAACTCAGAACAAGTCTGGGAGTTGCATCCCAGGTTTCTAACATAACTGAAAAAAGCCTTTGGTGTTCTGTACAATTTTTCTCTCGAAGCTGGCCTTGGAGGATTTTATGAGGGATCATAATTTTTTGCTAGTACTGATCAGAGATGCCTTCCCTATTAGGGATTTTGCTCTATCATGTAGTAGCTTCCTCCTTCTGTTGTACAGTTTATTTATGGCAGGGGTCCACCAAACTGGATGCCTGCCTTTGGATGATTGGGTCTTGGTTTTGTTTGGGATAGCATGATCCATGCTTTCCTGGAGATGTCTGTAGAATGCGTTTATATAGGATTCTGCAGTTTGGGCCGTAGTTTCCACTGGCCCTGGGGCCTTGAAGGATTCCACTTCAGTTTTGAGAAGTGAGAAGTTCACTTTTGAGAAGTTTTTCACTGTGGTTTTCTGGGCTGGGGGTGGGGTCGGGATGTGGACATCCAGTGAAATTAATTTATGGTCTGATCTTACCAATGAGGGATATACTTCTGGTGTGGAGCATAGAGTCCCCATGTTGGTAATGATCAGGTCTAGTATGTTGTCCCCTCTTGTGGGAGTGTTGACTAGTTGTTCCATAGCATTTGAGTTTATAATTTCCAGGAACCTTTGGGCTAAGGTGCTGGGGCATGAGTAGTGCTCCCAGTCAATGTTTGGGTAGTTGAAGTTGCCCAATATAATGGTGTTCGGAGAGATCTTCATGTTCTCCAATGTTTTCAGGAAAGCCGAGTGGGATTCCTGACTTTGAGAGGGTGGTCTGTAGGATGCTATAAACTGAAAAGCAGTCTTGCCCACTGTTAGTTGCACATGGATGGTCTCCGATACTCCATGCAATACCACTAACCTGGAGGTGTGTATATCCTTAATAAATATGGAAACTCCCCCTCCTTTTGTGGTTCGGTCCAGGTTTTGGGGCCGAAAGGCATGATATGAGGTATAGCCTGGTAGTGCTGGGGTGCTCTCTGGAGCCTTGAACCAGGTTTCTGTCACTGCACAGATATCAATGTTCCCCATACTGAGGAGAGCTTCGAGTGCGTGCATCTTGAGGTTAAGACTTCTGGCATTTATATGTTTCTACATATTCTATCTATCTACATCTGTCTATGTATTCCTACATCCCTCTCTATCTATGTATACATATATGCATATTATATATATATATATATATATATATATATATATATATATATATATATATATATACATACATACATATATTGACATACATACGTATCCATATGATAGATAGTTATATCAACATGTTTGTTTACAAAACTGTATACACACACTAACATACTGCTAAACATACATAACTGTGAAACCTACTTTGTACATTGCACTACAACCTACATTCAACCTAAATTGATATGTTCACATAGATGCCCTCACATACATATGTATGTACAGCCTTCACTGATAGTTGCTGTATGTCCCCTGCCCTATGCACATCTTCATATACATATGGATACAGACCAATGACACATATGGAGGGTTCACAGTATGTAGACTTTTAAAGTATTACTTTACAATACCTGTGTCTGTCACAGCTGCTTGCGTTGCCTTTTGGTTTGGTATCCTGCTGCTGCTCCAGTTGACAGATGTCAGCTTTCTTGTTGGTTTTGTTGACTGCTTTTGTTTGTGTATGTTTTTTTCTGTCTAATTCTCTCTCTCTCTCTCTCTCTCTCCCTACCTCCAGCGGGTGCAATGAAAGTATTGCATGTGTGGACTGGGAGTACAGCATGCTTTGTAGGTATCTGCATATGTCCATGTGATGGCCTCTGCACCAATTGTTAGCCAGCATTTGCTAATTGCATGCAGCCAGTTGTGTACAGATTGCAGTTCTCACTGTGATTCCAGGACAGTGCTATAAAAAGGTATGTGAGATAGGCGTAGCCCTTTCAGAGTTTAAGGGCAGGGACCATGCTGGTATGCTGTGGACACTGTTCTGTGAGTGTAAAGGTTAGTATCTCTCTCATATTTCTGGCTGTGTTGTAGATTAACATTTCTCCATTCATTTCTCCAGTTTCCTGTACTAAGTGCGTATGTACACTGACACATAAGACTACTACTACTGTTAATGTGGGTGTGTGTGCTTTTCTGTGGGACATGTGGTGTAACTGGTATATAGCAGTGGCTCTTGCACTTTGTTGCTATGGCTTCAATATTTGCCCTCATTCACTACTTGTATGCCTGCTAGGTGTCTTGACTGTAGTGTGTTGCTGTGGCTTTCCTATTTTCCATGTACATTCACACCTTGGAATGCTTGCTATATCTGCTAGAGTGTTACTGCATGCAGTGTGGTCTGGCCATGGTGTGGGCCTTGACATCTATTAGGGTATTTGAATATGCTGCTGAGCAGGCCCCAGAGACTCTCAGGTGCATCTTTTATCTGCCTCATGGAATGGTACATATCAGTGGGGTACACCCATTAAATTGTCTGGTATTCTGCAGTTGTGACTGTGGGTTAGCATGAGCATATGTATTACTATACTATTTCCAACGTGCAAGTGGTGCATACTTTCAGTACTTCATAGTTACCATTGCATGTGTTGTAACTACTTTCTGCCTACTGTTTGTACATTTCACAGGGAGTCTGTGGTGCATCCCTGTAACTCAGTCACGGTTGCTATGTCTAGGCTCTTAACTATTCAAATATGGCAGTGTCAGATCTCTCAAGTGTACAGATATTTGCAGGTTGTCCACATTTTTGCCTCATATTTTGGTCCATATCTCATAAACAGCTTATTCTGGCAAATCACTCAGGGCTCAAGTCAGACTATAGTGACAAACATTTCATTTTCAGACTTCATACCCTTCCAAACATTCAGCATAATGCAAAACCTGTTACTCTCTCAACTGTCTAAGTTTGTTGGAGCAATATTTGGAATGTGTTCCTGTTTTTGGGCCTTTGCTCCACATGTTTTATTACTTAGTCCGGATGTGTTGCTGTAAGAGGTTGTGGGGTATGGGCAGTGATTGTCCTGCTGTGAGTATGTGTGTGGCTTGCAAGGTGATACAGTGACATTATTACCTACTAGTTACCAACTAGCATGGCTGTTTCTGTTCACACACTACTATTATAGAAATCCACTACATTTGACAGCAAATATACATGACATGCTTTGTGTACTACACATCCTATATTCCCTTTACATTCATTCCTACTATTGCATGATATATTTATTGTAGCACAATGTTCTTATATAACAGTCATGGCTTAGTGATAAGTCATGCAGACTACTGTTTCAAGGTTCTGGGTTGGACTGACAGTGGGATTTTATTTGCTTTTGAGCAGACTACAGGCCTTGTCATTCAGAGTGACTAAGGCACTTTTAAGCAGTTGTAACGGGTTAGCTGGTTTGTGTGGAGCTCACGCATGCGACTGGTGTTCATCTTCACGCACACCGCTTAAAAGTGCTTACTCTTTACACCAGCTCATTTCTTTGAAAGAAATGAAAATGGGGAGACAGGAAAGTGGCAAAAAAGGGGTCACAAAGAGGGTAAGACAGTAGGGAAACAAGCTCGGGTTTTGCAGGAGGGATGTAGGTAAGGCCCATAGCTGCCCATTTCTTCATCAGCAACAGCTGTGCATATGTTTGTAATTTGGTGTGACATTGAAACCTTCCACCCCTGAGAGAGGTGTAAGGACAACAATAATACTTGTTGTACAGCCAATTGTAATTGACAGTTTCCATGTCCAGCAGACATGTGTGCGAAATGGGCAGCTATGTATGGAGTGTAATTTTTTTGTGGGCACAGAGTGCCCTTTTTTTTTTTTTTTTCAGGTGAGAGTGGTATGTCAGGTACAGGAAGTCGGTATAGCTGGGGAGGTAGGTTGGGTAGGTTAACAGACAAGACAAACAAGACGCATACAGGGGCGGTGTATGACACATGTGGGAGGTTACACAATTGACGGGGACGGATGTTTGGATATCTAGAGCCCATGAGCCCACAGATGGCAACAGTGGAACTGATATCCCCACCCATGGGCAGTTGCCACTGTGCCTTCACTGCCCAGGACGGGGCTGTGCTGGGGGCTGTGTAGGCCGGGCAGCAGGCATGCCCGTTAGTTGTGCCACCAGTGCCTCAAGCTGGCATAGGGACCCAAGAACAGTGTCCCGGATCTCCCTACGCACCACAGTCCAGACATTACGGAGGGTGAGTGGATGTCCTCCTCCAGTCACACTTGCAGGGGGGGGGGTGAGCCCCACCCCTACAGCGCTTCCACCCGCAAGTGGCACAGGGCCACTGGAGGAGGGTCCGGCCTGGGCACTACTGCCAGGTGCACTTGCCAGCTGAGGAGGGAGAGGTGGGTCCGCTGGAACCTTCCCTGTTATCCTATGTTTTGCATTATGTTATGACAGTTTGGGTTAGTACTGTACAATACCATTCACAATTAGTTGTAACAGCATGAATTAGTATTCCCATTAACCAAACTCCCGTATATTCAAACCATTGAACAGCAAGCATAACACATGCATAATTTGAACAGCAATACACAGTCCAACAACATGCAGGGTTGATTGATGGCAACAGGCCATCAGGTTTGGATGTATGAACAGGGCAGATGCATCAACGTACATGCAAATATGTATGAACCAACAGGACAAATGTCCAGGGGTGTTAATTGTGATTGCACATACCAATTTCACGCGGAATGGATTATATGTGGTTATAGGGTAGGGTGAAGAAAATTTAATTAACAACTTCAAATACCAATACATATGATGTACATTTCTAATAGCTGCAGATATATACACACTACAGTTCTGCCTACAGTTTCCTATGTGATAACTACTTCAGGTTGGTGATAGGAATGTTACTGCTACATCAATATACATTTTCATTTTTATTCATACACATTCATATCTGGCTCTGTTCAGCTACATCATCCTGCTACATTTGCTTTATATAGCTATAGACAACGGTGGATGTTTGGTATTTCAGACAACCATACTATCTGCATATTGCAGACTGAGAGCAACATATCCAGATTTTGGGACACACATTCCAGCTGCGGTACCATTTTCAACACTTGTTACTGTTTGGTTCTGCCTGTCACATTCATTTCATTCTGTACTGACTGCAGTATACTTCATTCAGGAGTTATTACTACTTTATTGGTGGATTCATAACTGTTTCTCACACATTCTCACTTGTTTTATTTTTACAATTCAGGATGGTACTTAATTCTAGGCTTTATTGACATGTTTCACCTGTAGTTCTAACAATCCTTTCCAACAGTCTCACTTTTGTCATGTTTCTGTATTTCAACAGGGATATATTTCACACGTGTTTTACTCAACTTCTGCAGCTGTACTTTTCAGCCTGCTGCAGGTTATGTACTATTATATTACAGGTGGGACATCTTTATTTCAGACTTGTTTAATTTTTATGTTTGGCTTACAGGCTGCATCACACTTTTGTAATCAAACAATACTTGCAAACCCTCTTACACTGTTACTTGCACATTTTATTAATTAGTGACTACACTGCACTCTTTTGCTAACTGTCATACTTATATATTTATTTACAGTTACAGGGAGAGAATTACTGACCTGCCTGGTGGTGCAACCATGCCAGCCTATTGCCATAGGCTCTACAGTTCGCAGAACGAACACCTGCAGCTGTAATATAAATAAAGTAATATTGGAATACACATCTCCATAATATCAGCTAGGTTAATTTCTTACATAAATAATTACATGTAACTTACTCAGTAGTGGGGTGTTGGGCATTTGCCAGGCCTCCTGGATCCAATGGTTCAGTTGGTCCTGCTTCTGTCACTTCAGGTCCGCATGGTGGTGACGGATCTGCTCACCAGTCCTTGGTATCCCTGTGGCACTGGTGAGATCATGAGCCAACCGGTCCCATGCCTCAGCCCTATATGCTCCCCACAGGACCTGTCCCTGCATGAGTTGGGCCTCACGATTGTGGACAAGGAGCCAAACCATATATTTGGACTCCTCAACACACCTGCTCTGTGCTCGGAAGCAACTACCCTCACCTACACCTGACATTCTGGCTGCAAGTCGGTTGTACAATCGGTTATGCTGTGTATTCCCACCTATGGGGCTTATATATGCCGTTTGTCCCGCTCTTATCTGTGATTGGCCATTTTGGAATTGTATCAGCTTCATAAAAACTGCTTTGTCATGCTCCTCTTTATATTCATTCCTATATATATGCTATTACTGCATTTCTAAGTGCAACTGTCATGGCTTAGTGGTTCAGTACCTTAACTATGGCGCATGGTATCCTGGGGGTTCGAACCTGGCCATTGCTTTTTATATTTTATGACTGTGTACATAGGCTAGGAGGTGTGTCTGTGTAAAGGCAGTTTTGATACAGCTTGCTCAACATTGTCCGTCGGTTAGCTTGTTGGCGCGGTGCGCAGCTCCATGCAAACAGATCACACTGGTTTACGTGTCATTTGGCTGTCAGCACACATATTACGCTCAGCTCAGCTATGGGCACACAGTTTCAGCGTGTTAAAATGCTGCTCAACCCCGGGCACTCATTTTACACCTGTTAAACCACTGATCACCTACGGGCACTCATTTTATACCTGTTAAAACACTGCTCACCTACAGGCAGATGTACTCAACTTGTTAGACTGTAGCTCAGCTATAGGCACATCTGACATTTTTTTTTTAATTCTCTCACATTTCTTAAAAATACATGGCCCATTTCATTACATTTTACATAAAATATAATTTTATATGTGTACATATATGTCAGGGACTTGTTTTGTGCTTATTTCACTAAAAAAAAAAAATTGATGTTGTGGGGGCTCGAACCATGACTGCCTGCTCTTCCGCCGACGTTGCTACCGCTACGCTATTGCTTCTTAGCTTACTTTGCATATTTAGTTCTTATATGCTTTTCCACTGACTGCTAACTGTGGCTAAGCTACGGGCACGCCCACGCAAACGAGTGCACTCACGGGCAAACATCTTTACAATTTAAAAAAAAATTATAAGATGTTCATTTCTACATTTTATGTTCGTAGTCTGTGGGGGCATGTGTTGTGTTGTGTTTATTCACATTTACATGGACTCTGTCATGGGGGTTTACTTTCGGGACTTTTACTCTGCTGGGACATGTCCGTTTGCAGGGCTCAGCCTATGGACACACCCCCTACTGTCTTCCATGGACCGTGTTAGCCTTAGGTGTGATTCAGCATGCCCTCATGCATATGCATGACATGCTGACATCACACCGTTTAACTGCAGCCTCCGTGTAAGCCTTGTAACTCTTACACGGAGGCTTCGTGAATCCTGCCCATTGTTTTCATCCAAAACATAGGACTAACTTTGCAGAAGTGTTATGCCTTGTGCGAAGTTCATGGTTTTATTTTAAAATAACTCAACTGAGTACTTTATCCAGTACTTCTAGGTGCCCTGTTGTTATTCAGTTTATCTGGTATGCTTCGAGACACATTTAAAAATGCACTCTATACAACATTTTATAAATCAATACGCATCACAGATAAGAAAGCGATTTTGCTACTAGCAGACTTTCAGCATATCAGCAGCACACATACATACACTGACTCTCTCACAAAGCAGCACACACATATATACACTGACTTTCTCACAAAGCAACACACACATACACATACATACTCTCTTGCACAACAACACATACACTTTCTCTTTCAGAGCAATGGACTGCTAGTTTAAATTCCATACACACACACCTACCCTCACACAGTAACATACACACACACACACACACACACACACACACACACACACACACACACACACACACACACACACACACACACACACACAGACACACACAGACACACGCACATACACTTACCTTCTTTCTAAACCAAATGGCCACAGGCGGGCACACAGATTTAACACATTTCTTAAAGGAACTGCTGGCTTAAATTATGTGCAGGAGTGTAGAATGTATTTGGCTCAACACTGGTGCCATAATGCATGCATGTTCACATTCCTCCTTAAAGTAGAATACTCTCATTCCATGAGGTAAAGATTTTGTTTTTAAATTTTCCTGGCCAACCTGCAGCTGTAAGTGGGAGGGCACCCCCCTCCATGGTTCAGGCTTCCTGTTACACTTGAGCAGGGCTCCAAGAAGAAGGCACACTTTGTTAATTAAAATAAATAAATATGTAAATAAAAACTGCCCTCTTTACAAGGCTGGCCTGTAAGGCTCCATAGGTGGTTGCCTAGCTTGCCTTTGTCTAAAGCTATCTGTGGTTAAGAAAATGTATGTTAATGAAAACCTGTTGTTATTTCTAAGTTTGTAAGAGTAATATTTAAAAATTGTCCCTAGTTTTGGGCCTTTGTCCCCCCTTTATTTATAGTTCTGTCCAGATTTTTTGCTCTAAGACATTGAGAGGTGTGGTGGTGGTGATGTCCACACCTAGACATGGTCATCCACAGGGTAATGGCCATGGCTGTGGTCATGATGACAACTCATCTGGAAGACCTCGTTCATGGCCAAATAACATTCTGACTTTTAGTCAAAATCTTGGATCTAGCAGTTCCTGGTAGAGGTAGTTCACATGGTCAGGATAGTCCACTGGCAACTTGTTCATCTATCAAGCACAGAAAACACTTGTACAGCATGAAAGGTAGTTGTGCTTCCAAAATATTGCACTGGCCAAAATATTTGTGTCCCTGTAGACTCACACAAACTATACCAGACAGTAACCATAACACCTCACACACACACACACACACACACACACACACACACACACACACACACACACACACACACACACACACACACACAATTCAAAATGTAGTTCATTATATTGAGGATTCTACAGTGCATAGTGCTCTCAACTTCTTCTTCACACTATCATCACACTTCACCATTACTCAGCCAACCATTACCCCCACACACCCCACCCCCAACACACACACAGACACACACAGACACACGGGTGCATATTTTGCAAATGATGATGACTGTGCTTTACTCTGTGGACAATCTGCGTCTATGAGTTCTTTATGTTTGATAAACATAGTGGGCAAATGATGTTTTGAATTGTTGCAGGTGTTATTATATCATACCTATCTTCTGTAGTAATTGTTCTAGCATGAATTGTTGTGTAAGAGAACTATCTCAAACATATGTACAGATAATACTTGATTGTGGCACAACCTCTGGATTGGTGTCTCAGTTTGGCTTCTTATTGTGTGATGCACATATTGAGCAGGTGATGCATGCTTTAGAAAAAATACTGTACAAATGCTTTCCTTACTTTTGCCTTACTTTTATTTGCTTACCTTCTGCAGTTAATACTGTTGTACTGATACCTTGGTCAACTACCAGTGCTGATGATGCTGACATTGGCCTACCTCCTATGGTCTTGTTTGACATGGACTGATCTGCATGATGTACAGAGTGGACCTGAAATGTGTTGGGAAGCAATAGTCTGTTATGTTTGAATGCATCATTACTGTTGTCTGTATTTTCTGGATCTATCACTTTTAATCCTTTATGCAATTAATTTATTTTTAATTACTGATTACGTCTATTCATGTATTGTACTGTTTATTTGTTACAGGTTCTTTCTTATGCCTGATGCTGCTCTTCAGAATGTGTTTTCCTGGAGTTGCTTATGTCTGATGCTCACATTAGCCAGGTTGTGCATGGGTGAGCAAGGTCTGATTTGCTTGTATGCACCAGCTGTTACTATTTGTATGTGCTTAGCTCTTATGTTACTTCGTTGGTGAGTGTATGTGCAGTCCTCTACCTTTTAGCCAGTGCCCTGGCATTTTTGTGCCCACCTCTGTCTGCCATGATTGTCCCTTGCTGTTTATTATCTGGCCCCTCATCTATATCAGCTCCCACTGCCTGTGGTGCTGGAAACAGCAGTGCCTGTGCTGGGGCACCCTGCTGCAGTTGTCTTCTGAGTACGATGTTAATCAAAATAGCATAAACAGTAAGATGTTTTGTAGAGGTAGCAGGGTCAGACTGTAGTGCCCCTCTTAATGTATCTAGATAGTGTAACCATGATTTGAGAAGCCAAAATACATGCGTTATAATACTTCTAGTCTGGGTGTGTGCAGCGTTAGTGTTATAACCTTGCTCTTCGGGGTTGTGTGGATTTCTCATGGGTGTCATGATACAAGGCTCTAGGGCATATTCTGCATCCTGTACCAGATGTCTCTATAGCAAGTCTCCCCTTGAAAACCTTATGTAGAGGTCACAGATGTGCCAAATTTGAAAGCTGTAGAAACTAGCAGGTTAACCTACACACATGTTGTAGATGATTCCTTGTGCATTACAGACTACCTGACAGCTAACAGAATGATATCCTTTCCTGTTGATATACCTCCTTCCCAGATTACCAAATGTGGCCTTTATTTCAGTGTAGGTGCAGTCAATGGCCCCCAGTCCTTCAGGGAAATGAACTATGGCATATCAGTTTTACATTGTGTTGGCTCTGTACTCAGGTGTACATGGAATTCATATATTAATCTTCACATGTAGTAACATTAGTTACAGGAACTAGTCGAGTATCCTTCAGTCTAAAGCTTGTGACAGACCCACACTGTCCCCTGCAGGTCACCGAAGCTAAGATATTTAATGTTTCACACAGATTAGTTTCCACTGCAATTAGTACTCCAGGATTCCCATGGGGCCTTAGGTGGGATGGAAGATGTTGTCTTTATCCTCTGTGGTGTCTCTGTCCACCCTATAGTGGTTCACTGTCTCTGTATCATGAAACGCATGATATGTTAACCATGGTCTAAATACCCTTCGTCTTCTTGGATGATGCCTGACACAGTCAGCATTTGCAATTTACAGGGGATATAAAAAGTGTACACACCCCTGTTAAAATGCCAGCTTTTTGTGATATAAAAAAATGAGACCACAATAAATCATTTCAAAACTTTTCCCACCTTTAATTATAAAACAAATCTTATAGGGGAAAAAATATAAAAAATAAAAAACTTACAATAAGCTGGTTGCATAAGTGTGCACAAGCTTAAACTAATACCTTGTTGAAGCACCTTTTGATTTAATTACAACATTCAGTCTTCTTGGGTAGGAGTCTATCAGCATGGCACATCTTGACATGGCAATATTTGCCCGCTCTTCTTTGAAAAAGCACTCCAAATCTGTCAGATTGCGAGGGCATCTTTTGTGCACAGCCCTCTTCAGGTCACCCCACAGGTTTTGAATTGGATTTCAGTCTGGGCTCTGGCTGGGCCATTCCACAACTTTAATTTTCTTCTGGTGAAGCCATTCTTTTGTTGATTTGGCTGTATGCTTGGGGTCATTGTCATGTTGAAAGGTAAAATTCCTCTTCATCTTCAGCTTTCTAGCAGATGCCTGAAAGTTTTTGGCTAAAAGTGAATGGTATTTGGAACTGTTTATAATTCCCTCCACCTCGACTAAAGCCCCAGTTCCAGCTGAAGAAAAGCAACCCTAAAGCATGATACTGCCACCACCATGCTACACCGTGGGGATGGTGTTCTTTTGGTGATGTGGTATTTTTAAGGCAACCGTACCTTTTGTAATTGTGGCCATAAAGGTCAACCTTGGTCTCATCAGACCATAACACATTTTCCTTTTCCCACATGCTTTTGGGAGACTTGATGTAATGTTTTGCAAATTTTAGCCTGCTTTTGGGAGACTTGATGTATTGTTTTGCAAATTTTAGCCAGGCCTGGAAGTTTTTCTGTGTAAGAAAAGGCTTCCATCTTGCAACCCCAACACATAGTCCAGACATATGGAGAGTGCAGGTGATTGTTGTCACATGTAGTACACAATCAGTACTTGCCATAAATTCCTGCAGCTCCATCAGTGTTACTGTAAGTCTCTTGGCAGCCTCCTTGACCAATTTTCATCTCGTCTTTTCATCAATTTTGGAGGGACATCCAGTTCTTTGCAACGTCACTGTTGTCCCATATTTTCTCCACTTTGTGATGACTGTCTTCACTGTGTTCCATGGTATATCCAGTGCTGTGGAAATTCTTTTGCACCCTTCTCCTGACTGATACCTTTCAACAATGAGATCCCTTTGAAGCTTTGTAAGCGCTCTGCAAACCATGGCTTTTGCTGTAGCAGGCAACAGAGTAATTGTCAGGAAAATCCTACTAAGACAGCTGAAGTTTATTTGGGGTTAATCAGAGTTTCTTTAATTGATGGAAGGTGTGTACCCAAGAAAAACGAATGCTGTAAATAAAATAAAAAAGTGCTTCAACAAAGTATTAGTTGAAGGGTGTGCACACTCAAGCAACCAGCTTATTGTACATTTTTTATTTTTTATATTTTTCCCTTAACAGATTTGTTTGTTTTTCAATTGAATTGTACGGGTTATAGGTCACATTGATGGTGGAAAAATTTTGAAATTATTTATTCTGGTCTCATTTTTTATATCACAAAAACCTGGAATTTTAACAGGGGTGTGTACACCTTTTATATCCACTGTATATCACAGCTTGTTGCACATACAAATTTACGATGGCCTAGGCAACCATTAATATATATTTTTAAACTCTTGCTGTGTCTGTATTCCAACATGTGTTGGAATATAAAATTAAACTGGGAGAGATGTGTTTACATTTGTTTTATATATTTCTGAATCACTACATCATGCTTTTTTGCTCATTAGCATTCAACTTGGCTGACTGTATGGTTATTAGAATATTCTGATATTAACCTTTGTTTTGCAACCAGCCATGACATGTACTGTAGTTTTCTGAACTGCAAATACTTTGGTCGTTGCTGCTTGTCATGTACTCAAGCTTAGTGTGACAAGCACACATTTATGAATCTTGGCCCCAGTGTTTTCTTATGTTTTATATACTGACATATTCAATATACTATATTATATTATATTTCTGCCATCTATGTTGCTAGATTTTCAACATTTGGACTTTTGACTATGTTTTTTCTGCAACTAGTCTTTTCTGACATTAGGGATTTAGTAGTGCTATCTTGATCTAATGTGCATAGAATAAAATCCCATTAGGAAATCTGTTTTGCATTTATTATAAATCTGTGCATTAGCTGTCATTTGTATAACAGTGTTTTATGTGTATATTGTATGGATTCCATTAACTGTTTGTCTAGATTAGATTACTAGGCTAACGGCACAAAAGTCTTTACAAGCCTATTTTCACCCAAATTTCACCTGATTTTAGATCCCTAAGGGCTAGAGGATGGCTTAGGTTTGCGCGTATGCCTCTTGAGTATTTTACACATTGCCCCTGTCCATGAGTGACATGGGCACTATTTCAGGAGTGAATTTATGGTTCCCCCATCCCTTGTTCTAAACTGTGTTTAAAGAGGGTCAGGGAAGGGCTCTACTTTACATGAATAAGAAGCCTGAGAAGAGGTAATCTATGAGACACATATCTGTCTCTCCAACTTGTTTTGTTAGTGTCACAGCCCAGGTTTAGATCCTTAGATCAGGTGGACCTTGTGCAGTTTGTCACCCTCAGGTCAATTTATAACTGAGAGCAATCAGTTTATAGCCTGATAAAAGCAATTAAAGAGATGCAAGTAAAATAGGTTGTCTCTAATTTCCCTGAGTCTAAATAACTGGTATATCCACTATAGTCTTTAGGCCAAGCAAAAGGGGACAGTGGTCAACTTAGTAAGAGGTCCTTTGAGTGCACAGACTACTTCACAAAGACTTTCAATCACAGAGCAGGCATGTATTTAACTGATTAAAGTTAATACACAGTAAGGTTCTTCATAATGAATATGTTTACATTAAACACTGACAAAATTCACAGTAAACTTGTAGGTGTAGGGCTTTGTGGCAGGGCTCCTGCAATACTGAGGCCAGATGTAGTGACTGCAGACTCTGAAATGAAAGAAAAAAACCCTACTAAGCTGTAAAATTATATTGAGGCAATAGAGTTAGTATTTAGCCAAGGCTTTCAACACCATCCCCATTCTGGAATTATAGCTAAACTCACTAAACTAGGTATAAATCCCCACGTCACAAGATGGGTTGCCAACTGGCTCACTGACAGAACCCACACTGCAGACTCCAAATCTGACCTCAAAGCAGTGACAAGTGGATTACCACAGGGTTCCATCCTGGGACCTCTCCTGTTGGTATCTACTTCTCTGAAGTACAGGCTAACACAGAAGGCCTCTGGTTAATGAAGTTCGCAGATGACTGCAAACTAGGAGCCATAGTCAAGTCCCCAAATGATGTGGACATCCTACAGAAGGGCCTCAGTGAGACAGATGCCTGGTGTCAGAGCCATAGCCTCAAGCTCAATGCCAAAAAGTGCAGTGTCATCCCCTTTGGTAAAAACTCTGTACCCATGAAATACCACATAGGCAGCAATCTACTTAACACCGAATGCGTCATAAGAGACCTTGGGACCCAGGTGGACAGTAGTCTCTCCTTTGATAGTCACATCTCCACAGTAGTCAGGAAGTCCTTCTATGTGGCACACCTCATCATAAAAGGGTTCTCATCCAGGAAAAAAGAGGTCATTGTTCCCCGCTACTCGTCACTCATTAGACCCATTATAGAGTACAATGCCCCTTTTGGAATGTACCTCACAAGACATCTTCAGCAGCTGGAAAGGCCATAGAAGTACCTCACAAAGAGGATTACTGGCCTCAAACAAATGCCCTACACTGACCGCCTCAAAAAACTCCAGCTTTACTCCGTAGCATATTGCCTACTCCGAGGTGATCTCTTCCTAACATATAATGCTATGTCAAACCCAGAGCTGTTGGACATACTACACCTAAAGAAATCCCTCCAAGCTACACGCTCTAGGGACCTAAACCTTGTCATCACAATAAACAGGGCATGCTAGATGGATAGATTCCTGTCCCAGAGACTTCCTATACTCTGGAACAAGCTACCCATCTATGTCAAGCAAAGTTCTTCATTAGCACTCTTCAAGAAATATCTTGATGAGTGGATGGGAAACAGGAAATACACCCTGGGGATCACTTCTGTGTCTCTGCTGGACAGTGGCACAGGAAAATAACTTTCTTGGGTGGCGTAAGCTATGGAACCTTGCTGGCTAGGCTTACGTAGGCCCTTGGGCCGATAGCCTAGTACCTACCTATGAACCTAAAAAAGAGCTGGAGGAAGGACCACAGTCAGAGCAAGAGAATACAGGGGAGATATAAGAGTAGAGTGATGGTAATAAAGTGTATGAATGTAAGCTCAAAGTAGTTTTTACAGGACGTATACTGACAGAGAACCATAGCAATGCAGTGTAAATATACAGATGTATGGAGCAAATTATCAGAACATCAACATGGCACTCCACTCATAAGCACAATATAACATCATCACTTAGAAAACATTTATGGGATTAACCAGTACATTAAAAACAATGTAATATATATATATATATATATATATATATATATATATATTGCAGAATACCAGCAACTCACATTACATACATATGAGTCGTTCAGCATACATAAAGCATATCCGATCTGAATGAAAGTGTTACAAATATAAAACACTACTAAAGAACTTTCACTGTTTTGCATACTCTTACAACAAATAGAAATATAGTAAAATATGACACATACCTGCTCTATGAAGAAAGATAGTGATTGAGTGTAAGAGGAGACAACACTGAGACCCAAGGAATGAAAAGCCAATTACTCTGGTAGATCCACTTAAATTCTTGATCAGTTTGTGGTAGAATTCTTGTAAATTGACCCTTTCCAAAAGATTCTGTTTAAAAGATTTAAATAAAAAGTGGGACAATCTGATTGCTCCTTACTGCTGTCTGGTTTATTGAGTTTACTCTTGAGTCCTTTCATCCAGTAGACTTCATCAGATTTGTTTATAGCTCTAACTTCATTCCCCCAGCAGAGTTTTGTAGAAGTCCTCAAAGCCCTTTCCAAGTGCAAGAACACTGCTTCTCTGGGGCCAGATAACATACAAGGCTGTCTACTAGCTAGCATGAAATTGGACCTGTCTGGCCACTACACTGGTTATTCAATATCAACCTCCAAACAGGTGTTCTGCTGAATAAATGGAGGACAGCAAAGTCATCCCCCCACAGAAGATGTGGCATCAGTGGGCTTTAGTAATTATAGAACCATAAAATCTGAGCAGCCTTATTTGTAAGGCTATTGAGAGGGCCACTGTGGAATTAGTAAATAATGACATAGGTATACTACAAACTCTTGAGCAAAGCCAGCTCAGTTTTGTCTGGAACAAATTATGCCTGCTTAACCTAGTTGACTTGGCAGAGAGCTGTGACACAGGCTCCCTACTGAAATGTCAGCACTAGTAATGCAGCGTTATGAACAACACTGAAAATGCAGAAGAGTGAATAACAAACATCACTCTTCACCTTTAAACTTTATTTTTGCATGGGGTGAGCCCCTCTTGTAGCTGCAGTGTAAAGACAAGGCCCCCATACTTTTGAAAAGGTTATTGAAGCAATGGATGAGGGGAAATCTATACTCACTGCATGTCTAGGACCTTGCAAAGGTGTTTGACACCATCCAACACTCAGGTATTATTGATAAAGTCTTCCAGCTAAACATTAATCCTTTGTAATTTGTTGGATAGCAGAATAGATCACAAATAGAACCTGGAAGTTAGGGTTGGTAGCTCTACCTCTTCCAATTGAACTGTTACTAGTGATGTACCCCAGGGTTCAGTGCTAGGGCCCATCATCGTTGGTGTTTACTTCTCAGAGGTCAAAGAAAATGATAATTTTTATGACTGACTAACTTTTCATATGGCAATAAACTTAGTGCTGTCATAAACTCTTCAAAGAAACCAAGATCCTCCAAAAGAGCTTTCCCCAGACAAATAGCTGGTGTCATAACCATGGACTAAAAGTAAATGTCAAAAAATGTATAATAATCCCCTGTAACTAATTCATCAACAGCACACCTCTGAAAATGTATCTGGTAGTTAGGGACCTCAGACTCATTATGGACACACATGTTCACTGATAGATTCTAGAGTTGAAGAAACAAATTCATGGGTTTCTGCAACAATAAATGGTGAGATTATCGACTGTTGCTAAAAGACTCACACCCTTAGTTGCTGTATTTATTGCCAAAAGTACACAACTCACCTTTAAAACCTCAGAGTGATCACTAACAGAACTATTTCTGAGTTCTTGAGGGTTAGTTTGAAGATCCTCTTCCCATTCTTAGATTCATATTGAAATATATCACTGAATGCTTACAACTGGTAGGGAACTTTCAGTAGGACACTGAATGGTAACATGTGTACCTTGGCTGTCAAGTCATTATATACTTCTAGTCCATATTTAGAAGGGCTAGAAACCATACAGCATTATTCACAGTGAGGCTTTTAATATTTTAATGATGAAGCTAATAGAACCAGTTATGCAGAAACTGTATTCTACTTTCAGAAACTACAGTAGTGTAAAATCTTACTATAACAGAAGATATCCTTCTCTTCAATGTTTTAGTATCCAAAACTGAAGAGATCTCCTGTCCAGGTCAGCCAGAAGCCCAGCCAGTATAGAAAAGCCTAATGATCTTGTATGCAATAAATGTCACATTTATGCTCCCTGTGATAAACTGAGGGGCTGCCAGCCCAGCTAGATAAAATGTTGTACATAATTCTATGTCATTGTAAATATTAATATGATCCACAGGCTTCTGTCACAAATGTAAGAAAACTGTGTTATGTGCTGAGCTTCAAAAATGTAACCACACTGCACCCTGCTGGAAGAAAGCAGAAATGTGTATAAACCCTATGACTGTGTGTGATCTCAAGCTATGAGACAGGATGTCTGTGCTAGGAGTTCTTTCTTTTTAAGATAGAGATAATTACTAGCTTTCAAAAGTAAAGTGTCTTTTATTGCTGTGACATCCTGGCAGCTGCAAGATCACAAGGGAATGTTACATTTTAAGTTCTGTGAGTCTGGGAATGTAAGTAGAGGTGACAAGAATGATGTAATCTGAAATTACTCAGCAGTAATGTGTATTATCAATTTAAGACTATCTCAGAGAGAAAGAGAGGGCATTTTGTATTTTGTTCTGAAGCTGACAACAACTCACCAGCACTATGCCTTGCTCTGTAAGTAGATTTAGACCTTATTATTTATCTTAGAAATAGACAGAAATAGCAAGATTAGTCTAGCTGTTTAATATATTTATGTCAGACTGTCCTACAATGTTATTTTAAAGTATTTGCTGTGATTTCTGAACTCTCTAATGTCATTGTGTTCAGTTAATAAGTATTCTCTTGTGTTTTTATTATTTATTATTAAATGTTTTTAAACCTTTTAATTGTGGCCGTTTTGTGTAGAGATTTAAGCTCTTAGTGTACTTGTACGTATTTGGTGATACTGTACTGGCCACTCAAGAATAGCCTTGGCTTTGGTCACACTTACTATTTGGATAACAGTAATATTGCACAGTAGAATTGGACACCCTTTGGTAAGGGCCTTTTATAGTAGCGGATAAGAATAGTTGGTGGCATTGATTACTGCCTTATAGCCTGAGCAGAAGGGGGCCATTGGCGGCAGTGATTACTGCCTTATAGCCTGAGCAGAAGGGGGCACATCTAGTGAACCTGTGCCAGCCTTCCCCAAGAGTGTCTCTGTCTTTGTATATAAATCAAATCTCAAAGTGTGTGTGTATGTATCAGCTACTTGGGCAGGGACATGAAGCACTGGTTGGACAGAGAAGGTACTGGAGGTCGTGGCTTGTCTATCCAGCTGAGATCTAAACCCTACAGCTGTGCTAGTGGGGAGTCTTATTGGGGATCTGGAGAAAAAGAGAGAAACCATCCCCAGACTGACTTTGATCTCTGTGTGTTCTAAACAGAAATTGTGCTTTACTGTGTGTGTACTTGTTATCCTCCCAATGTGGACAACCCTCACTGGTGCTAGTAATAAGGATTGAGGCTCCTTGATTACTGGGCCAGTGCATGGGCATCACATATTAATTGTTTTTTGACAGTGGTGGGATATCCACATCAAATATTAATTGTTTGATATTGGTGAGTTAGCCACATCACATATTAATTCGCTTGTAGTGGTGTGGATAGTGAATTCCTGTAGCTTGTGTACAATGATCACTGAAGGTGTTGTACTCTAAATCCATTATGCAGTGGACATTCAGAGTTCAGATCACAATTGTTTTATTTCATTTGTTAGCTTAGCTAGTCAGGGAGAGCTGGCAAGCATGTCAGCAGAGGAGTATGGCAAGCTGATAAGGAGCCAGTTGGCTGAGATATGTCAGGCTAAAGGACTGGCACATGGAAACCTGACTAAAGCAGACATGATTGCAACTTTGGTGACAGTTGCATCAAAGAGATGTACAACACTCAGAATGGACAGCTCAAACCTTCTACAGAGGACTTAAAAAAAATCCATCTGGAGCTAAAGAGACTTGGGTTGGAGGCCAAGCATTTGGAAATAGAAGCAGCAGAGTGACTGAGGCATCTGGAGACTGAGGAAAATGAGAAACTGCAACATATGCAGGCTGAGGTGAATGAGAAACTGCTATGCCAGGAAGCTGAGAAGAAGGAGAGAAGAAGGAGAGGCAGAGGCGACATGAAAAGGAGATGCTGACTCTTCACCAGAGTAATGGAGGTAATGGGGAAGGGAGTAACTAAACCTCAGAAGCAACCAAGGTCAGTAAATTTCTTCCACAGTTTACAGAGGGGGATAATTTTGATAGTTTCATTCATATATGTGAGAGGGTATGTAAACAGTATGATGTTGACCAAAGGCTCTGGGTACAGATCCTGACCCCCTTACTCCATGGTAAAGCTGTAAATGTACTTTCCAAACTGTCTGATGTGACTTTTTAAACTATAATGTTGTAAAGAACTGTTTGCTAGAATTTTTTAAGCTAACACCTAAAGCTTATAGGAAAATGTTTTGTGAGCATAGACGCAAGACAGATGAAAATGTGTGTGAATATGTTGCTGAACTAAGTACTTATTTTCATACATGGGTGAGTGGATGTCAAGTCACCACTTTTGAAGGGCTGGCAGACCTTTTGGTGAGGGAGCAAGCCCTTAACACTTTGCCTAAGGACATGAGGATCTGGTTAGCTGATAGACAATGCTCTACTGTAGATGAGTTGGGGAAGAAGTGAAACCTATATGTAGCAAGCAGGGCATCACAGCACAGGAAAGTGACACCCTGTGCTGCTCATGGGTCTAAGAGAACCCATAGTGGGCAGCCCAGACTGTCCCAACAGAATCTGTAAATAGCAGGGGAAGCCACTAGTCCAGGTGCACATCCAGGACCTATGGTTAAATGTTTTGAATGCAGCCAGTGGGGGCATGTGGCATACAGATGTCCACAGAGGCAAGGCAGGGAACAAAAGGTGAGACAGCAAGTAAGTGGGAATGACAAAATTCCAAAAGTAGGGTGTCTTGAGACAACAGGGGGTACCAAACTACCATGTGGCAGATGTCCTGATATGGAAGGATTTTGTTAAGGCAGTACCATGTGTTTATGCAGTTACATGCAGTCAGGCTTGGAGACAAGCATGTGGGTCTGGTAGCCTGGGGGAGAACCAGACAGACCGCACACTTGTAGCTAGGGCTGGTGAGGTTATCAGGGAGGGAGCTACCCTGTAGCAGTGAGACTGAAGGTGAACCACAGCTGCTTGTTGGTACTGATGTTCCCTTGGACAGAGTGACAGCAAGAGCAGAGGTGAGTAATAGTACCCAGGCTGATAGTAAGGCACCACTGTCAGAGGATACCAGACTTCCTATGGAAGGAGAGTTGTGAAGGTTTATAAAGAAAGAGTTGAGACAGGCTCAGCGCTCAGACCCTACATTACAAGGCGTGAGTCCAGGAGTTAGTGAAGCACCTGTCCACAAGGGAAGGGGGAGTCTGTATATTGGGACAAAGAGTTACTGTATAGAGAATGGACCTAAGGGAGGGCTAGAAGATGAAAGAATACAGCAGTTTGTAGTGCCTAGAGCCTACTATTTGGCACTTCTAGCCATAGCCCATGATATTCCCTTTGCATGTTATATGGGCATAAAACAAACAAAGAGATGTGTTATGCAGAACTTTTACTGGCCTGGGATTTCCAGAAGTGTAACAGGGTACTGCAGGACCTGTGAGCAGTGCCAAAAGATAGGCAAGGCAGGAGAAAAGGTAAAAGCTCTTTTGATGCTTTTGCCTGTGATTGAGGAGCCATTTCAGAGGGTAGCTCTGGATATTGTGGGGCCTCTGAGTACCCCAAGCACCACAGGGAAAAAGTATATCCTAGTCATATACTTATCTTTGAATTAGTAGAAAAATGGTTCTTACAGCATTGTCTCCTCCTTAACATCTAAAACACAAAATTATTGCTCTTTACTCCCACACAAAAGTCCACCCCAATTGACTTCATTATCAAATTTCATAATGGCACTGTCATATCTACTGACACTACCACCAAACTATTAGGAGTAACAATAGATCAAAACCTTAACTATGATACTCATATCAACAACACAATAAAATCAGTTAACAGAAAACTAGGCTCGCTCTGTATGATTAAACCCTTCCTTACTCCCATAGCTAGAACTACTATTGTTCACACCCACCTTATCTCAACTCTCCTCTATGCCTCACCTATTTACATTAATCTACCTAAAACCATCCTGAACAAACTAGCAACCTCCTACAATAACATTGTCAGATTTGAAACTGGCTCCCCTTTTAGAACCCATGACTGCCAAAATCTAAAACAACTAGGTTGGCTGGAGCTGCATAATCAAATTCAATTCCACCAACTTATTATTGCCCATAAGACCCTTTGTCATCCAAGCAATACACCAATACTCATAAGTCTAATCACCCCATATAAGAATCTTACAAACCTACGCTCGGCAAATAAACTACTGGTATCTAGACAAAAACCCAACAATAAAGCAGGGGATTCACTTTTCTCTAACACCGTGGGAAAAATCTGGAACCTACTTCCTGGTGAACTCACATCTCTTTCTTCAACTCCACTTTTCAAAAAGAAACTCAAAATATACCTTACAACCCACTGGCTATGCCCATGTACCATCCCAGACTAAGAATCCTCTTCCAGTTATCCTAGGTTCTCGCACTAAATACTACTTACTTCATTGCTACATTTAAGTCCATCACCTTCCTATACCTCTGTTAAACTGATCAGTTAGCTAAACCTGAGACTGTATAAAGTCCATTCTTCTTAGAAACTATTATAGGATAGGATGATCATGCCCAGCTAGGACATTATGAATGTGTCACTGCCTTTATGAATGTGTCACTGCCTTTTAAATAATGTGTCCCTGCCTTGTAAATATTTTTTTTCTTCTGTGATGTATATCCAACTTGGACTTTAGGAATGTCTCACTCCCTTCTAAATATTTTTTCTTCTATTATTGTTTGGTCTTAAAAAAATGTTTTGTTATCTCTCATGATTACTATGTTACTATGTAAACAGCTGTATTGTCTGAAATGATGAACTGTTTCTGTAGTTGCAACTATCTATTTTTTATGTAGAGCTTTTCTCTGCGGGCCTCTACTGAAAATGGACATATATCCAGTTAGACTAACCCGGTCAACAAATGTAAAATAAAAAATAAAAAAAATAGTGGTAGTAGATTATGCTACAAGACACCCTAAGGCAATCCTCCCATGAGGCAGAAAAGGTTGCAAATGCTTTGTTAGAGATTTTCAGCAGGGTTGGTTTCCCAAAAGAAATACTGACTGACAGAGGTGCCAATTTCACGTCAGACCTGATGGCTTGTCTGTGGAAGCACTGTGGGGTGAAGCACCTAAAGACCACCCCCTACCATCCCCAGACTAATGGTCTTGTTGAGAGGTTAAACTCTACACTCAAGTCCATGCTACGGGTATTTGCAGACCAGTTTAAGAGAGAGTGGGATAAATATTTGCCCCATCTGTTGTTTGCTTACAGACGGGTTCCACAGGAATCCACAGGTTTTTCACCCTTTGAGTTGCTGTATGGGCATATGGTGAAGGGGCCTCTAGACTTAATTCATGATGAGTGGGAAGGTGAGTGTGAATCCCAGGAGAACCTGGCAAAAGCCCAACAGCAGAAAAAGATCCGGTATGACAGGAATGCTCAAGCTAGAGAGTATGCTGCAGGGCAGCAGGTAATGGTTCTAAATCCTGTCAGACAAAACAAGAAGCTTGGGAGGGACACTACAAGGTGGTAAGGAAGGTCAGTGATGTTAACTACATGGTGGAACTACTAGGCAGGAGGCAGGAACACAAATTGCACCGTGTTAGCATGATGAAACCTTACCATGATAGGGAGGCCCTTGTGCTGAGTATTTGCAGTGGATTGCAGACAGAGTCTGAGGGAGATCTGGTGACTGATCTCTACAGTGAGGCTCGGACTGACACCTCAGTGGAAGGGGTAGCAATGTCCCAGCAGCTATCTCCTACCCAGATTCCAGAAATCTGAGCAGTGTTACAGGAGTTTGGGGATATGTTCAATGAGAAACCAGGGTGCACTCACTTGGTGCTGTACCAGGAGGATACAGGACCCCTAGAGCCTAATAGGCAGGCCCCTTATAGGGCCCCTATGAGAGACAAACAGACTCTGAGGTAGGAGATACAGGAAATGTTGGAAACAGGGATAATTCAAGAGTCCAACAGTCCCTGGGCCTTCCCAGTGGTGCTGGTGCCAAAGAAGGATGGCAGTACCAGGTTCTGTGTGGACTACAGGACATAAAATAGTCACACAGAGTCAGATGCTTACCCCATGCCTAGGACAGAAGAAGTCCTAGAGCAGCTGGGTAGGGCTAAGTATCTTACCATCATTGATATTAACAAGGAGTACTGGCAGGTGCCCTTGGCTCCCAGTGCTAGAGAGAGGTCAGCCTTTGTGACTCCTTTTGGCTTGTATGAGTTCACAAAGATGCCCTTTGGGATGAAAAATGCCCCAGTGACTTTCCAGAAGCTGGTAAATCATATCCTAGCAGGAGCAGGAAATTTTGCCCTTGCTTACCTAGATTGTATTGCCATCTACAGCCATTCCTGGCAAGAGCACCATCAACATGTAAGGGAGGTGCTGGGCAGACTACAGAGGGCAGGTTTGACCATTAAGCCCAGCAAATGTCAGGTGGGTATGGCTGTGGTCTCCTACCTGGGACATAGAGTGAGGAGTAGTAAGATAAGACCAGAACCTGCCAAAGTGGAAGCTATTCAGGCATGGTCTGCACCTGTTACCAAAAAGCAAGTGAGGGCATTCTTAGGGACAGCAGGGTACTTCAGAAAGTTCATCCCCAGTTATAGTACAATAGTTGCTCCCCTCACAGACCTGACAAAGAAAAACAGACCAGGTAAGGTAGACCACAGCAAGTGAGCAGGCATTCCAGAAGCTTAAAGAAGCTTTCGGAAGTCCCCCTGTGTTAGCCAGTCCAGACTACACCAAAGAATTTGTTGTGCAGGTTGATGCTTTGAACCATGGAGTGGGGGCTGTACTTAGCCAGATTTCTTTAGAGGGAGAAGAGCACCCAGTGGTTTATCTCAGTCACAGACTCCAACCCAGGGAGGAATGCTATGCAGCTGTAGAAAAGCAATGTCTAGCCATAGTGTGGGTACTGCAGAAACTTCAGCCTTAAATGTATGGAAGAAAATGACCTGTAGTTACAGATCACAATCCCCTGACATGGTTACATCAAGCCAGCCATCAAAATGCCAAGCTGCTAAGATGGAGCCTAGGGTTGCAAGCATACATGTAAGTGCAGCACCACAGTGGGGTTAGCAATGCCAATGCAGATGGGCTCTCAAGACAGGGAATGGGATAAGGTATACCTAGATAGACTCAACCCTCTCAAGCTAGGTTTCTCAAGGGACACTTGAAAAACTAGACTGAGTTCTCGGGGGGGAAGTGATAAACTGAGGGGCTGCCAGCTCAGCTAGATAAAATTTTGTAAATAATTCTATGTTATTGTAAATATTAATATGATCCACAGGCTTGTGTCACAAGTGTAAGAAAACTGTGTTATGTGCTGAGCTTCAATAATGTAACCACAGTGCACACTTCTGGAAGAAAGCAGAAATGTGTATAAACCCTATGACTGTGTGTGATCTCAAGCTAGGAGACAGGATGTCTGGGCTAAGAGTTCTTTCTATTGTCTTAAGACAGAGATAATTACTCGGTTTCACATGTAAAGCATCTTTTATTGCTGTGACTTCCTGGCAGCTGCAAGATCACAAGGAAATGTTACATTTTAATTTCTGTGAGCCTGTGAACTTAAGTAGAGGTGACAAGAATGATGTAATCTAAAATAACTCACCAGTAATGTGTATTATCAATTTAAGACTACCTCAGAGAGAAAGAGAGGGCATTTTGCATTTTGTTCTGAAGCTGACAACTTACCAGAACTGTGCCTTGCTCTGTAAGTAGGATTAAGACCTTAGTATTTGTCTTAGAGATGGACAGAAATAGCAAGATTAGTCTAGCTGTTTTCTATATTTATGTCAGACTGTCGAACAATGTTGTTTTAAAGTATGTCCTGTGATTTCTGAACTCTCTTATGTCAGTGTATTGAGTTAATAAATAATCTGAAGTAGTTAACTTCATTTGGTCTGCAACCTGTGGGATACAGATCCGATCTTGGATCTGAGCCGGCAACTTTACAAAGCTTAGATCCGAGCTCCTAGCCCCTCCCCTTACCCATAACCCCCTGCCAACCCTGACTGACCTCAGATCTAGTTTGCCGCGCTTCTGAACTTCTGAACAGCAGCTAGATTGGAGCTCCTAGTCTTTGGTCAGATAAGTCTGTTTTTCAGTATTATCTCCCTGTAAATTGTGTGAGTGTTTAGTGTGGTTAGGTTCCCTTTTTTAATAACCCTTGTTTTAGTTAAATTTCTGTCAAATTTTTTTTCCTCCCCACCCCTCACTGCTCGTAGTCTGTGTGTGTGTGTCTTGGTGTGTTTGGGGCCTACTGAATGAGTTTTACCCTTTAGTTTAACATGTCTGAGGCCCCAAAACCAATATTTTCTAAGTGCATCGAGTGTGGCCATAACCTCTCCCCAGTTGAACACCTCTCCTCTGGGTGTTCTATCTGCGCAGCACTCAACCCCAGGGCACTGAAGGACCAGAGGTCGAAGCTGATCCTAACGGGACTCTTGCCCACGGATTCGGCTTTGGCCTCCAGTGCTTCTGTGGCCTCCTCCCAGGCTTCGGTGGCGGCCACTCCTGCCTTTCTTTCCCCGGCCGGGACTCAATCTCCCGCTATGGCGCCGGAGAACAGGGAGGCCAGAAAAGAAAAAAGGAGGGAGAAGCAGCACAAGCAGCGGGCCGAGGCCTCTGCTTCGGCCCCACCCAGCTAAGTGGGCTTCTCCCTCCAGGGCTTCTAGGTCTCCTCCTTCTCGGCTCCGGTCTCCATCCTTCTCACTGGGAACTGAGGAGGAGGAGACCCGATCTCCGTCAAGGTCATCGAGGCGGCACTCCCGGCCTGCCTCGGTGGCCTCATCGAGATCAACTCGTAGCCTTTTGGACGCAGATTTGGACCGGATGATGCGAAGGTTCATCCAGGCTCAACTGCAGATGGGAGTGCTCCTGCCTCCCCCCCTCTGGGGGGGGTAGTTCAACACCCTTCTTTGCCCCGACAGCTCCTTCTCTGACCCGCTTTCTGGGTTTGGAGCGCTCGGAGCCGGGCAGCGTTGGAGCCGGGGGTGGGTCGGCGTCAACAGTAACTGGTACTTCGGCTCCGACTCTTCCTTTGAGTCTGTCGGGTCCTTCCTTATCGGATCCGAGCTCTCAGAGCCGTGGTCTGAGCTTCGGATCTGAGGGGTTCGGTGTGCCTTCGGCTCCATCCAGGTCGGAGCACACTGGTCCTCGGATGAATCCGTGTTCCTGGAGGCATTCAAAGCAGGCTCATCTACCTCTTGGGTGTCCCCTCCAGCCGACCCCTTAGTGGACCTTATTACCACTAGGGCGTGGAAGGATCCGGACACTGTGGAGCCAGTCCCCAAATGCCCAGACAGAATCCTAAGCCCCCCAACCGAGAAGTCCCATTCGAGCAAGGGACCCCCCCGTAGATGCCATGTTGGTGGTGGCAGCCACCAAGAGGGAGTTAGCCCAAGAGAGTCCCTCGGTCCATCCCCCAAGCAAGGAGTCTCGCTCGATGGACCATCTTGGGAAGCGGGTCTTTAGTTCAGCGACCTTCGCTGTAAGGTCCCTGAACTACATAGCACATGTGATACGGCTGCAGCGGGACCATATCAAAGAGTACGCTGCATCATCCCCTCAGTCCATGTCGGTGGAGGATAAACAGTTGTACTCCAGTCACATGGCCACTCTTAGGTCTATATCCAACACCTCTATGCGGCTTTTATCCCACGCTACAGAGGGAGCCACTAGAGCCAGCAGAGCAGGCCTAGTTATGAGGCGCCAGTCCTGGCTCCGACATTGTGATTTTGCGGAACCCTTCAAGGTGTCCTTTGTGAATGCCCCCTTCGATGGTTCTGCCCTAGTTGGCAAGACAGTTCGCAAGACTTTGGTCCAGAGCAAAAAGGACGGGAAGACGTTGTCTGCCATCGGAGTCCGCTTCTCTGCTCCCCAGAGGTCCTTCTCCAAGAACCAAAAGGGACAGAAGAAGATGTGGTTCCAAAAGTCGCAACAGCCCCAGTCCGCCCGGACTCCCAGTCCTTCTGTGGCAGATGAGGACAAGGTGGATGCTGCCCTAGAGGCAGAGGGGGCCCGAAGAACTTTGGGTCCAGAGAAACCTTCTCTGATTGGCCCACGCAGCAACTCTGAGGGGTTGCCCGACTGCTCCACTCTGGAGGCAGTCGGGGGGCATTTTTCGAGGCACCTGGCAGCTTCGGAGTCCATTACAGCAGACCGCTGGGTGCTTCGTATCATATCCAGAAGATACAAAATTCCTTTTTCCTACATTCCCTACACCCCCGAACACCTCCCTGATGTTCCACCCAGTCAGAGGGAGGCAGCAGCTGCGGAAATTCGGCAGCTTTTAGAAAAAGGAGCTATCCAGCGCGTCCCCCCAGGCCAGTCCAGATCGGGTTACTACTCCAGGTTCTTTTTGGTGCCAAAAAAGACGGGGGACCTAAGGCCCATCCTCGATCTTTCCCTACTAAATCTATCAGTAACCAAAGAAAAGTTCCGGATGATGACTCTTCAATCTATTCTCCACCTCTTGTGGGAGAACGACTGGATGTGCTCCATAGAACTCAAGGACGCGTACTACCACATATTGATGGACGAACGGTCCAGGAGGTTTCTCCACTTCCAGCTGGGAAGCAAGTCATTATCAATTCAGGGTCCTTCCCTTTGGTCTCACCTCAGCCCCCCAGGGTGTTCACCAAGGTACTAGCAGTGATAGCGGCCCACCTGAGACTCCAGGGAATGCAGGTTTTCCCGTACCTGGACGACTGGCTCCTCACCTCCCCAACAAGGCATCTACTATGCTTAGCCAGGGACTACTTCCTCAACCTTGCTCCACAACTAGGGATCACTATAAACTCAGACAAGTCCTCTCTCACCCCGACTCAGGTGATAGATTTCATCTGGGCCAGACTGGACACCAACAGGCAACTAGTCTTCCTGACTCCCGACCAGGTGCACACACTGAGGGCACATGTGCAGGCCATCTTTCAATCTTCGAAACCCCTGGCAGGATTGGTTCTGAGGGCCCTAGGCTCCATGGCAGCCGCAATCAACCTTCTTCCCATGGTGCGTCTGAACATGAGGATTATACAGTGGACTCTACAAGTTCAATGGTCCCTTCATCAGTACCCTTTGAATCACCCCATTCCCCTCAGCAGGGCCTGCAAGAGGGCTCTCGTTTGGTGGCTTCAATCGCCGGACCTCCAGGCGGGTCGCCCCTTTGTCATGGACCCCCCTCTCGCCACGGTGACCACAGATGCCTCTTGTCTTGGGTGGGTGGGGGCATTATTCGGGCAGGATGGTCCAAGGCACATGGAACGAGTCAGAGACCTTATTGCACATAAATGTTCTAGAGATGAGGGCAGTGCTGTTGTCATTGCAAGCACTTCAGAGCCTTCTGCCGGCAGGAACAATTGCGATCCAGTCAGACAGTATGTCTGTGGTATGGTATATCAACAAACAAGGGGGAACCAGGTCTTACCCACTCTGTCGAGAAGCCATGAGAGTGTGGGAATGGGCGATCTCCACCAACCACTTTCTCATTGCAACGCACATTCCAGGACGGACCAACATCCTGGTAGACTGAGTCGCACCATCCTTTCACCTTACGAGTGGTCCCTCAATCCCCAAGTAGCGAGTCGAATTTTTGCCGTTTGGGGGCAGCCCTGTTGCGATCTCTTCACATCTCCCTCAAACACGAAATGCAATAATTACTTTGCTCTCATTCCCCCTGCCGGGGAAGCCCCGAGGGAAGCTTTGGTGCATGCTTGACAACCCCGTCTTCTCTATACCTATCCTCCTCTTCCCCTGATGCTGAAAATCCTTCAGAAAGCCAGTCGGTTGGGGAGCAGGATGATCCTCATTGCCCCATTCTGGCCTCGCCAAACTTGGTTTCCTTACCTCTAGTCTCATTGAGTGAATCCACCCTGAATTCTAGATCCCCTCCCAGATCTGATTTCCCACCGCCTGGGGTTCCCAGTCCCCAACCTGGTCAGCCTCAAGCTTACGACTTGGCTGCTTCAGTTCCACTCGTAGCTAGGACTCCTGGTATCTCATCTCCGGTTAAAGCTATCCTAGTAGCAGCGCACAAGCCCTCTACTAGGAAGGTCTATGGTAGTAAATGGAAGCGTTTCTCTATCTGGGCAGAACGCCATAATTTGGATCCCTTTACAGCCCCCATGCCTGCAGTGCTGGATTTTCTTTCAGGACTTTTTATGAGGGAGCTAGCTGTTCTACGGTGAAGGTGCAATTAGCAGCTATTTCTCATTATCACGTAGGTAGTGAAATGGGTCCTTTGATTACTACAAAATTGTGCAAGACATTCCTAAAGGGCACCTTTCTACTTAGACCTCCAATAAAGGAAGCAATACCCCCATGGGATTTGACCTTGGTATTACAAGCCTTGATGGCTCCTCCCTTCAAACCTGCGGCGTCAGTAGACCTCAAATATTTGTCGTGGAAAACAGCCTTTCTAGTGGCTATTACTTCAGCTAGGAGAGCATCTGAATTACAAGCTCTTTCTGTCAAACCCCCATACTTAGCTTTTCACAAGGATAGGGTTTACCTCAGGACCAATCCCTCCTTCCTTCCGAAGGTAGTTTCTGAGATGAATATTAACCAAACTATCAATTTGCAAGTCTTCTTTCCTAACTACCAGAACAAGGGGGAGTACAAATTGCATTCTTCGGACGTGCATAGACAACTTAGGTTTTACATTCATAGGAAATCTGGTCATAGACAATCCAACCAGTTGTTCGTCTCCTTTGCCAAATTTAATGTAGGTATACCAGTTTCGAAAGTTAACTTATCGAAATGGACTTCACAGTGTATCATCACGTCTTATCAAAATTCTGGCAGGCCCGCACCTCACGGAGTTCATGCCCACTCAACTCAGTCTATGGCCACATCTGCCGCCTTTAAATCCAGAGTTTCCTTGGATGATATCTGTTCAGCAGCCACTTGGGCCTCATCTCATACCTTCATCAATCATTATAAGCTGGACGTTATCTCCAGAGGGAGAACTTCTTTTGGCTCCACAGTGCTCCAGAATATCCTTCCATTAAGGCCACCCAAGGTTTAGGTAGCTGGGGACTCTGTCCCACAAGTTGCAGACCAAATGAAGTTAACTACTTCAGATTAAAAAGTTATGTACTCACCATAACGTTCCATCTGAGTAGGTAAACTTCATTTGTCTGCAACCGTTCCCCCCCTCCGTCACCCTGACCTTTAGAGGTGTTTTATGACATTTAGGGATGTACCTTTCCAAGAAGGTAGTTGGTTACCTGCTATAGTGGTTGCGGGCAAACTTGATCTGAGGTCAGTCAGGGTTGGCAGGGGATTATGGGTAAGGGGAGGAGCTAGGAGCTCAGATCTAAGCTTTGTAAAGTTGCCGGCTCGGATCCGAGATCGGATCCGTATCCCACAGGTTGCAGACAAATGAAGTTTACCTACTCAGATGGAACGTTACGGTGAGTACATAACTTCTTATTGTCTTGTGTTTTTATTATTTATTATTAAATATTTTTAAACCTTTTAACTGTGGCTGTTTTGTGTAGAGATAATTTAAGCTCTTAAAGTCCTTGCATGTATTTTGTGATACTGTACCGGCCACTCTAGAATAGCCTTGGCCTCACTTACTATTTGGAGAACAGTAACATTGCACAGTTGAATTGGACACCATTTGGTAAGGGCCTTTTATAGTAGCTGATAAGAGTTGTTGCTGGCAGTGATTACTACTTATAGCCTAGGCAGAAGAGGCACAGCTAGTGAACTTCTGCCAGCCTTCCGCAGGAGTGTCTGTGTGTTTGTATAAAAATCAAATCTCAAAGTGTGTGTGTGTCAGCTACTTAGGCAGGGACAAGAAGCACTGGTTGGCCAGAGAGGGTACTGGAGGTTTTGGCTTGACTACTTGACTGAGGTCTGAACCCTACAGCTGTGCCAGTGGGGAGTCTTATTGGAGATCAAGAGAGAAAGAGAGAAACCAGCCCCAGACTGACTGTGATCCCTGTGTGCTCTTAAGGGAAATTTCACTTTACTGTGTGTGAACTTGTTATCCTCCCAATGTGGACATCCTTCACTGGTGCTAGTGGTGAGGATTGAGGCTCCTTTATTACTGCACCAGTGCATGGGTGTCACATATTAATTGTTTGGCAGTGGTGGGATATCCACATCAAATATTAATTGTTTGATAGTGGTGAGGTAGCCACATCACATATTAATTGGCTTGTACTGGTATGGATAGTGAATTCCTGTAGCTTGTGTACAGTGATCACTGAAGGTGTTTTGTACTCTAAATCAGCCATGCAGTGAACATTCAGAGTTCAGTTCACAATTGTTTTATTTCTTTTGTTAGTTTTGTCAGGCAGAGAAGGCAAGCATGTCAGCACAGGAGTATGGCAAGCTGACAAGGAGCCAGCTGGCTGAGATATGCAAGACTGAAGGACTGGTGCATGGAAACCTGACTAAAGCAGACATGATTGCAGCTTTGGTCACAGCTGCATCGGAGAATAGCAACCAGGAGGACAATCAGACTGGCCATGGAGATGTACAACACTCAGCAAATGGACAGCTCAACCTTTCTACAGAGGAATTAAAAATCCATCTGGAGCTAAAGAGACTTGAGTTGGAGGTGAAGCATTTGGAAACAGAAGCAGCAGAGAGACTGAGGCATCTATACACTGAGGAAAATAAGAAACTGCAGTGTCTGCAGGCTGTGACAAATGAGAAACTGTAACACCTGGAAGCTCAGGTGAAGGTGTGACAGAGGCAACATGAAAAGGAGATGCTGACTTTTCACCAGAGTCATGGAGGAAATGGGGAAGAAAGTAACCAAAACCCAGAAGCAACAAAGGTCAGGACATTTCTTCCACAGTTTACAGAGGGGGATAATTTTGACAGTTTCATTCATATGTTTGAGAGGGTATGTAAACAGTAAGATGTAGACCAAAGGCTCTGGGTACGGTGCCTGACCCCCTTACTCCATCATAAAGCTGTTAAATGTACTTTTCAAACTGTCTGATGTGACTTTCTAAACTATAATATTGTATAGAAATGTTTGCTAGAATTCTTTACACTAACACCTAAAGCTTATAAGAAAAAGTTTTGTGAGCATAGACGCAAGGCAGATGAAAATTTGTGTGAATATGTTGCTGAACTAAGCACTTATTTTCATAGGTGGGTGAGTGGATGTTAGGTCACCACTTTTGAAGGGCTGGCAGACCTTTTAGTGAGGAGAAAAATCCCTTAGCACTTTGCCTGAGGACATGAGGATCTCATTAGCTGATAGACAATGCTCTACTGTAGATGAGTTGGGGATGAAAGGAGACCTATACCTAGCAAGCAGGGCATCACTGCACAGGAAAGGGACACCCAGGGCTGCTCATGGGTCTAAGGAAACCCATAGTGGGCAGCCCAAACTGCCCTAACACAATCTGCCAGTAGTAGGGAAGCCACTAGTCCAGGTACATGTCCAGGACCCAGGGTTACATGTTTTGAATGCAGCCAGTGGGGCCATGTGCCATGTAGATGTCCACAGAGGCAAGGTAGGGAACAAAAGGTGAGACAGCCAGTAAGTGGGAATGACAAAATGCCAACAGTAGGTTGTCTTGAGACAACAGGGGTACCAAACTACCATCTGGCAGATGTGCTGATTGGGAAGGATTTTGATGAGACAGTATCATATGTTTATGCAGTTACACACAGTCAGGCTTGGAGACAAGCATGTGGGTCCAGTAGCCTGGTTGAGACCCAAACAGTCCACACACTTGTAGCCAGGACTGGTGAGATGGTTACTACAGAGAGGGAGCTACCCTGTAGCAGTGAGACTGAAGATGAGCCACAGTTGCTTGTCGGTACTGATGATGCCTTGGACAGAGTGACAGCAAAGGTAGCGGTGAGTAGTAGTGCCCAGGCTGACAGTGAGGCACCGCTGTCAGATGATACCAGACTACCTGTGGAAGGGGAGCTGGGAAGGGTTACAAAGAGACAGTTGAGGCAGGCTCAGCTCTCAGGCCCTACATTACAAGGCTGAGGCAGGTAGTTAGTGAGGCACCTATTCACAAGGGAAGGGGGAGTCTGTATACTGGGACAAAGACTTACTGTATAGAGAGTGGACCCGAGTGACGGCTAGAAGATGAGAGAATACAGCAGTTGGTAGTGCCTAGAGCCTACTGTCTGGCACTTCTAGCCATAGCCCATGATATTCCCTTTGCAGTTTATATGGGAATACAACATACAAAGAGACATATTATGCAGAACTTTTATTGGCCTAGGTTTTCCAGAGATGTAACAGGGTACTGCAGGACTTGTGAGCAGTGCCAAAAGGAAGGCAAGGTAGGAGACAAGGTGAAAGCTCCTTTGATGTCTTTGCCTGTGACTGAGGAGCCATTTCAGAGTTTAGCTATGGATATTGTGGGGCCTCTGAGTACCCCAAGCTCCACAGGGAAAAAGTATATCCTAGTGGTAGTAGATTATGCTACAAGATACCTGGAGGCAGTAGCTCTATCCTCCATTGAGGCACAAAAGCTGGCAAATGCTTTGTTAGAGATTTTCAGCAGGGTAGGTTTCCCAAAAGAAATACTAACTGACAGAGGTGCCAATTTCATGTCAGACCTGCTGGCTTGTCTGTGGAAGCACTGTGGGGTGAAGCACCTAAAGACCACCCCCTACCATCCCTAGATGAATGGTCTAGTTGAGAGGTTAAACTCTACACTCAAGTCCATGCTATGGACATTTGCAGACCAGCTTAAGAAGGAGTGGGACAAATATTTGTCCCATCTGTTTGCTTACAGAGAGGTTCCCCAGGAATTAACATTTTTTCACTGCTTGAGTTACTGTTTGGGCATAGGGTGAGGGGGCCTTTAGACTTAATTTGTGATGAGTGAGAAGGTGAGTGTGACTCCCACAAGGAGTCCATTGTGGCATATGTCTCAAACCTCAGGACAAGGCTCAGAGAACTCATGGGTTTGGACCAGGAGAACCTGGCAGGAGCCCAACAGCAGAAAAAGGTTTGGTATGACAGGAATGCTCAAGCTAGAGAGTATGCTGTAGGGCAGCAGGTAATGGTTCTCATCCCTGCCAGACACAACAAGCTCAAGGCAGCTTGGGAGGGACCCTACAAGGTGGTAAGGAAGGTCAGTGATGTTAACTACATGGTGGAACTGCTAGGCAGGTGGCAGGAGCACAAACTGTACCATGCTAACATGATGAAACCTTACCATGATAGGGAGGCCCTTGTGCTCAGTATTTGCAGTGGATTGCAAGAGGAGTCTGAGGGAGATCTGGTAACTGATCTCCTCAGTGAGGCTCAGACTGACACCTCAGTGGAAGGGATAGCAATGTCCCAGCAGCTATCTGCTACCCAGGTTTGAGAAATCCAAGCAGTGTTACAGGTGTTTGGGGATATGTTCACTGGGAAACCAGGGTGCACCCACCTGGTGCAGCACCAGTTAGATACATGACCCCTAAGGCCTATTAGGCAGGCCCCTTATAGGGTGCCTGACAGAGTCAAACAGACTCTGAGGGAGGAGATATAGGAAATGTTGGAAATAGGGGTAATTCAAGAGTCCAACAGTCCCTGGGCCTCCCCAGTGGTGCTGGTGCCAAAGAAGGATGGCAGCACTAGGTTCGGTATGGACTACAGGAAATTAAATAATCACCTAGAGACAGATGCTTACCCCATGCCTAGGACAGATGAAGCCTTAGAGCAGCTGAGTGGGGTTAAGTATCTTACCACTAATGATCTTACCAAGGGGTACTGGAAGGTGCCCTTGACTGCCAGTGCTAGGGAGAGGTCAGCCTTTGTGACTCCTTTTGGCTTGTATGAGTTCATAAAAATGCCCTTTGGGATGAAAAATGCCCCAGCAACTTTCCAGAGGCAAGCAGATCATATCCTAGCAAGAGCAGGAGATTTTGCCCTTGCTTACATAGATGATATTGCCATCTATGGCCATTCCTGGCAAGAGCACCTTTAGCATGTAAGGGAGGTGCTGGGTAGACTACAGAGGGCAGGTTTGACCATTAAGCCCAGCAAATGCCAGGTGGGTATGGCAGAGGTCCCCTACCTGGGACATAGAGTGGGGAGTGGTAAGATCAGGCCAGAACCTGCCAAAGTGGAAGCCATTCAGGCATGGCCTGCATCTGTTACCAAAAAGCAGATGAGGGCATTCTTAGGGACAGCAGGGTACTATAGAAAGTTTGTCCCCAGTTATAATACCATAGCTGCTCCCCTTACATACCTGAAAAAGTAAAACAGGCCAGATAAGGTAGTGTGGACCACAGCATATGAGCAGGCATTCCAGATGCTTAAAGAAGCTTTGGGAGGACCCCCCTGTGTTAGCCAGTCCAGATTACAACAAATAATTTGTTGTGCAGGTGGATGCTTCCAACCATTGGGTGGGGTCTGTACTTAACCAGATTTCTTCAGAGGGAGAAGACCACCCAGTGGTTTATCTCAGCTGCCAGCTCCAACCCAGGGAGGAATGCTATGCAGCTGTAGAAAAGGAATGTCTAGCCATAGTGTGGGCACTGCAGAAACTTCAGCCTTATCTGTATGGAAGAAAATTGACTGTAGTTACAGATCACAATCCCCTGACATGGTTACATCAAGCCAGCCACCAAAATGCCACGTTGCTAAGATGGAGCCTACAGTTGCAAGCATATAATTTGTCAGTGCAACACCGCAGTGGGGTTAGTAATGTCAATGGAGATGGGCTCTCAAGACAGGGAATGGGGTAAGTTATACCCAGATAGACTTAACCCTCTCAAGCAATGTTTCTCAAGGGAAACTTGAAAAACTAGCTTGATTTCTTAGGGGGGGAAGAAATGTGTTAAACTCTGGAGCTGCCAGCCCAGCTAGATAAAATTTTGTAAATAATTCTATGATCACAAGGAAATGTTACATTTTAAGTTTTGTGAGCCTGGGAACTTAAGTACGGGTGACAAAAATGGTGTAATCTGAAATGACTCAGCAGTAATGTGTATTATCAATTTAAGACTATCTCAGAGAGAAAGACAGGGCATTTTGTATTTTGTTCTAAAGCTGACAACAACTCACCAGCACTGTGCCTTGCTCTGTAAATAGGATTTAGACCTTAGTATCTGTCTTAGAGATGGATAGAAAGAGCAAGATTAGTCTAGCTGTTTTCTATCTTTATGTCAGACTGTCAGGTTTTGATCCCTTTCAATCACCTCTTTCCCGAGAATGTGCTTAGCATTTTACAGGAGGCAAGGAAACCCTCAACCAGAAAATCTCATATATCCAAATGAAAAAGATCTTCTATCAGGTGCCATGCTTGAAGCCAGGACCCTTTTAGTGGGGTCCCTCTTGTCCTCTCTTATGTGTGTGAGTTTCTGAGCTTTAGGCCCTTATGGCCATTCCTCCTTTTTTTTTTTTTTCACAGAGACAGGGTGTCCCTTTGTACTAAACCTTCCTTTATGCCCAAGGTAGTAAATAAGTTGTCTTTGAATCAGTCAGTACAACTCCATTGTTTTCCCTTCTCCTCAGTGTGCTAGTGAGAGAATCCTGCATACCTTAGATTTGCTCATACAACTAAGATACTATTTGGATAAAATTATGGACATTCATAAGTCTGATTAGCTTTTTGTTTCCTTTCATCCCAGGACATTGGGTTTGGCTGTATCTAAGCAAATTGTTTCTTCCTGGATATCTAAGGCCATTTCCTTTTGTTAGCCTTTTCATGGCAAATCTCTGTCTACTTTTGTTAGAGCTCATTCCTCTAGAGGTGTTGCCTCTTCTGGTGCCTTCTTCAAATGGTTGGGCACCAGTTCCATCCTAGAAGCTTCTACTTGGTCTTCAGTGCATACCTTTACTAAGCATTATAAGTTTGATATGGTTTCTAGGGTCAGAGCAGATTTTGCTGAAACCATTTTATGTTGGTTTGCTCTCAGCCTTCATCTTCCATTCTCTTTCTTGAGTTTTTTACTCTCTCTTTTGTTTTGGATAGTGCAACAGTGCTATACAAGGACATAGTAAGTTGTGTAAAATCTTACCATGACAGTAGATGTACTTCTCTTCACTGTTGTAGTATTCACTCCATAGCTCCAACCCCCTATTGCTTGTTCTGTTTTTTTGTTTTAGCTTACCTTCTTGCTGAGGGTTTCTCTTTTTTCTTCTGCATATTTTCTATCTGGATGTACATGGATTTCATTGTCTTGCTGAGACTGTTCTCCTCTGGAACAATTCAGTTCTGGGTAATTACATCTTTACGTCCCTTTTATGCCCTACATTCTCTATTGTGAGTGTGATGCCCATGCAATGGCCCAGTAATCAAGGAGCTGTAGGGTTCAGATCTTAGCTGAGCAGTCAAGCCAAAACCTCCTGTACCCTCTCTGTCCAACCAGTGCTTCTTGTCCCTGCCCAAGTAGCTGACACACACACACTTTGAGATTTGATTTATATACAAACACACAGACACTCCTGGGGAAGGCTGGCACAAGTTCACTAGCTATGCCCACTTCTGCCCAGGCTATAAGGCAGTAATCAGTGCCAACAACTACTCTTAGCTACTATAAAAGGCACTTACCAAAGGGTGTCCAGTTCTGCTGTGCAATGTTACTGTTATCCAAATAGTAAGTCTGACCAAGGCCAAGGCTATTCTAGAGTGGCCGGTACAGTATCACCAAATACATGCAAGGACTTAAATTATCTCTACACAAAACAGCCACAGTTAAAAGGTTTAAATATATTTAATAATAAATAATTAAAACACAAGATAATACTTATTAACTCAACACAATGACATTAGAGAGTTCAGAAATCACAGGAAGTACTTTTAAACAACATTGTAAGACAGAAAGACTTAAAGAGGAATTACCATGAAATTGGCTATACTCCCTCTAGAGTACTAGGGAGTATTAAGAAATGAATTTGTGAAGGAAGAGCTCATTAGGAAGTCCGTTCCTGAAGGTGACATTAATTTTAGAGAAGGAAGCAATGTCATCAGTGAATCTACATCTGAGGCTTTGGAAGATGAGCATACAAACAGAAGCCCAGGGAACAAAAAAGATATAGAACTTTCTTATAATCCTATGAAATTCACTAATGACTCAGGAGTTGTTTTGGGAGCTCGAACCAAGGATATTTCTTCTTTTTTTTCTGAAAGGGTCGAACAAACCATCCGGACTGAGGATGAACACAAGAGCATGGAACGAACTGAGTGTGGCCAGTGATGGCTAGTAAGTACTAACCGTAATCTTTTTAATTTAACTGACATATTTACAGAAGACCAACTGAACATTCTGACTTTGTGGCTTAATTTTATTCCATCTAGGAGTTTTGATTTGAGTAGAGCTATCCTAGAGGTAAAGACTTTTAGCAGCAAGTTGAATCTTAAATATGTACTACATGATGGTGAATTAAAAAGAAGTAATTTTATTACACCTAGTACTTACAATCCAGTATTAAATAATACTCTGAAAGTTTTTGAAAGTGCTTGTGAGCATCAGTTACGTGAATTGCATAATAACAAATCTTCTATGAAAATGTTCAATTTGAATAAAAAACAGCGTGAAAATTTATCAACCTTAAGTAAGATGAATAATATTAGATTTATGAAGGCCAATAAGGGTGGGGGACTGGTGATAATGTTTCAACAGGATTATGTGAATTCTATGATGGAAATGTTGAATAACAAAAATGAATATTTGTTAACCTCTTTTTTAAATGTCAAGAATAGTTTTAGACAGATTAAGTGGTTATTGTATGAACTTTTATGGATGGGTATAGTAACCTTGATTTATATAACTTTATGAATATAGTATCCGTCTTTAGGAATCCTATTTGGGATTCAAAAAATTCATAAGAATCCCATGAACCCACCCTTTTGGCCTATTGTTTCGGCACCTAATTATATTACTGAAGTTATTTCATTGTTTCTTGATTACATGTTAAATCCAGTAGCTAAAAGACCTAAATCTTATATTGTTGATTACTGGGATTTCTTAGACAAATTAAGAATGTTTAGTACTTTGTATGAATTTAATGACATTTCTAATTCCTTAAAAAATAAAATATAACAAAAAACACCTGATAGCTGAAGAGAGTGCCTGTAACGTGAAGCAGACAATGTAATAAACACCAGGTCCTCTCACCACGAATAAAGTCAAAGTCTCAGTAAAAATCCAAACGAAATCTGCACAAAAAGTCTAGTGATGATCCAATAATAATCCAATGGTAATCCAAAAAAGAGATTTTATTAAGGTGTGAGCGCTTTCGCGTAGTACCTACTACGCTTCATCAGACAATGTAAAATTATTTAAAACTTCCATTTAAATACAGAAAAGGGCACCAAAATTAGCGTATGCAATTGATTAATTAAATAGAATACATTCAATTGAGCCCAATTAAAATTGGTTTACAATCAGTTAAAATCTAGCTAAACCATCATATTTTAGTTCTCATAAATAAAAAATATATGTCAACTAACTAATAACCATGTATTTTATTCAGAAGATATTATTATCCAGAGTTCCATAAACCACGAAGTATATCTTTGTGGGTTAAACGCTATAGTGCAGTGAAATTCTCATCAGCAAATGAACCATGAAATAAATATAAAGGAAAAAACTTGTAACATATTTCCCAACTATAAATATCTATTGAATAGTGAATTAAAATATATACTAAACGCATAAAATATAATATATGCATAAAATGTATATGAATAGTCATTCTTTAAAATCGTACAAATCAGTTAGGTTAATGTAGATACCATAAATAAGAATATATACGTATGTATAAATAAATAAATAAATAATTTATCATTGGCATTCATTTATAAATAAATAAATATATTCAAATTATTAATAAAAACAATTATTCTAACTATGTCAATTTATCAAATATATAAATAGATAAATCCATGAAATGCATTGTTGTAACTTATAAATAATAATAATAATAAGGTAGACAAATTTCATGTGTGTTATTTAATATAAGTATATATATATATATTAAAAATATAACTAAAATATGACCATAATGTGTTATTATTATGCATATAAATAGCATAAGTATATAAATGCAACTTGATATATAAAAAATATATAATATGTATGCGTAGATGTAAATAAGAAATTTTAAAGCATGCGAAAAGCATATACAAATAGTGCAAAAGTGCAACGATATAGCAATAATAGAATGTATCAAATATATGTTTTTTAAAAATATATAATGTTACAAGTACAGAAATATTAAAGAATAAAACATGAATACATGAAATATGAAATGTAAAATATAAAATATAACATATATGAGACTCATCTAGTATCTAGAACAGGTTTAATGGAAATGCAACTATTTATACCAGGTGATATATGGGCACCTAGTCTCAGAATCCATTTTAATTCTTTGTTACTCAAATGTGTGGCATTATTGCCACCTCTTTTATTAATTCTGACTATCTCTAAAACTCTGAAACAAAATCTGTGTAAAGGATACTCTATTATATGTTTTGCTAGAGCATTTAGATATTTTTTTCTCTGTATATCATAAAGGTGACCATATATTCTATCCTTCAGACATCTTTTTGTTAGCCCAACATAAAAAGCCTGGCATTTTTTGCATGTTGCAAGATATATCAAATTGTTTGTAGTGCAAGTTGCAAAAAATCTCGGTAAAAAGGTATAATTCAAGCTAGGATGTTGGAATTCTTGTGTTTCAGAAATATAGTTGCATCTATTACAATTATGGCAGGGAAAAGTTCCTGTTCTTTTACTAGTAAAAGTTAATGTTGGATATGTAAGATGAAGATCATTGCACAATAGTCGTTTGAGATTTGGGCTGTTCCTATACATAAAGTGGGGTTTATTTCCTACAATAGATTTGGCATCTGAATCCATAGTTAAGATCTTCCAATTGTTAAGAAAGACCTTTTTCAAGCTGTTTATGTTGCTAGTGTAGTTTAAAGTTATAGCAACATGATTTGCTTGAGTGGCTGAATCATCTTTATTCACAAACACGGAGATCTTATTGTCTGCCTGTCCAATTCTATCTTGGTGTGTGTTTTTAATGATGCTATTTTTGATGCTGCTAACTAAATTTGGGTGATAACCTCTCAATAAAAAGTTCTTCTAAATAGTCAGCTTCAGAATGTAAATCATTGCTATCTCTACAGAGTCTAGTTAATCTCATAAATTGACTTTTAATTATACCTGGGAAGATATACCTAGGATGCATGCTAGCGAAGGTTAATAATGTATTCTTCCAGGTAGGTTTTCTATAGAGTGTAGATACAATAGAGCCACTATCAGTTATACTAAGTGTTGTATCCAAAAAATGGACCTTGTCATGGGAGCATTCCATGGTGAATCTAAGAAATGCAGAAGTAGATTCGAAATAAGATAAAAAATTCTCAAATTCAATTTTCGTACCTTCCCAGATGATAAGAATATCATCCACAAAATGTTTATAGACCTTTATTTTAGCAAAAGAAGGGTGGCTAAATAAACAACTTTGTTCCCAACTGAGAACAACCAGGTTGGCATACGTGTTCGCACACGGGGTGCCCATTGCCACCCCCCATTGTTGTAAATAATAGCTGTCTAAAAACATAAAAACATCATTGCTTAAAACTAGTTCTAATAATTGGCATATTAATAGTTGTCTATTATTAGTGAAAGAAGTCTCCTTAGATAGCAATTCTCTTATGGCTTCAATACCTAGGTCGTTGGGTATAGAAGTAAAGAGGTTTTTTACATCTAAAGTGACTAGAAGATACTCATGTTCATTAGGAGTTAGATGTATGTCTGACAAATAATTCAAAAGCTGGTATGTGTCTTTCAAAATTGAAGAATAAGAATCAACTACTGGTCTAAGTAAAAATTCAATGAAAGACAATATATTAGCAGTTACCCACTTGTCTCCCGATACAATTGGTCTTAGTGGGATAGGGAACTGGTTCTTATGTATTTTAGGTAATCCCTTGATTATGGGTATAGTAGGATTATCAATGAGAAGGTAATTGTACATCTGTTCATTAATTTGTCTACACATTAAAAGATCATGTAAAATATCATGTACATTTTTAATTATTCTTTCAATGTCATGAGGCATCAATTTAATATAAGTTGCATCATCTGCAAGCATCGAGGACATATTCATGTTATAATCAATAGTATCTAGTATGACTACCCCTCCACCTTTATCTGCTGGTTTTATGGTAATTTCATTACAACTCCTTAAATGTTGTAGTGAAATAAATTCTTCTGAAGTAAGATTATAAAAACATGGTTTAACTTTGTTTGAGAATAAATTATAAAAATCCTGCTCACATAATTTTAGAAAGCACTCTATGTGATGTGGAAAGGAAGGCGTAAAGGTGCTTTTACGTTTAAAAACAATCTTCTCAGTAGCATCAGTTGAATGGCATCTATCTTTAAAAAATAATTTTAATGCAACCTGTCTACAGAATAATCTGAGATCAATAAGAACATTACTGATAGTACCAGGACAGGCTGGAATGAAATTAAGTCCTCTGTTCAGCAGTGAAATGTCAGAATCAGAAAGAAAAAAGCCAGAGTGATTAAACAATAAATCAGTCACATTCTTGTTTTTCTTATAGGATTGTAGCTTTCTCTTGAAAGTTTCCTTTTTCTTGGGCCTCGGCTGTGTGATTGGCCCCTGTTGTAAAACTGTTGTTTCACAGGATAGGGTAAAAAAGAAGAAGAAGGACTGTCAGTATGTAAATCTTTTGGTCTGGCTCCTAATATCAGATTACCAGAAGACTGTTTCATCGCTTGCTGATTAGGAGGGGGTGTGTCAACCTCAGTGGAAGCTATGATGTTAATAGCTTCCGAAGAAGAAGGTGGCAACAAATCATTATTCCCCATTGTGTTGTTGGTATATAATGTAGATTTTTCTGCAACGGGTTCAGCACTAGCAGAAGAATAACCATTTATATGTGAATGCCCCGCATTATCATTGCCATTTACTGTGTTCAAAGGGACAAAGTTACGTTTCGGCCAAACAAATATTTGGCGTGAGGCAAAATCATTAAAATCCCTTTGTAATTTCCATAGCTTGGTTGATTTTAGCCTTTCACTGTATGAGTTAACCTGTAAACATATATTGTGCAATTTCTTAATGCAGTAATCTGACTTAAAGCGGTCATTTAGATCTCTATATGCTTGGTCAGTTTTACTGCGTAAGTCAGACTCTATCGGGTTAAAGTATTCAAGAAGTAACTTAATATACCTGAATCCAAGGTCAATATTCAGGTCCTGCCATTTTTTGAGGAGTGTAGGATGCGTCTCCCCATTAGTCGGCATGCAAAGGACTCTCATCCCCCTCGGTACGATGCGGTGGTGTAAGCATGCCTCGAGGTGTTGTCTTTGCCAGGCATATCACTGTAGCCTGTACATATCATCCTCAAGCTCCTTGGATATAGTATTAAATTCAGTGATGTTATCGCCTTCTTCATTAGCAGGAACAGCAGTATTAGCATGAGACAAATCCAGAGCCAATAAAGGGTTTACTTGTTGATGTAGAAGCCCGGTCCACATGGCTGAAGCATCCCTCGTCCCTGGACAATAGTCTAATTCAATATTTATGGATTCCATCGCGTGCTATCGGTGTAATAGCCAAAGCAAAAAAAATAAAATATAACAAAAAACACCCGATAGCTGAAGAGAGTGCCTGTAACGTGAAGCAGACAATGTAATAAACACCAGGTCCTCTCACCACGAATAAAGTCAAAGTCTCAGTAAAAATCCAAACGAAATCTGCACAAAAAGTCTAGTGATGATCCAATAATAATCCAATGGTAATCCAAAAAAGAGATTTTTATTAAGGTATGAGCGCTTTCGCGTAGTACCTACTACGCTTCATCAGACAATGTAAAATTATTTAAAACTTCCATTTAAATACAGAAAAGGGCGCCAAAATTAGCGTATGCAATTGATTAATTAAATAGAATACATTCAATTGAGCCCAATTAAAATTGGTTTACAATCAGTTAAAATCTAGCTAAACCATCAACGTTTTGTGGATGATATTCTTATCATCTGGGAAGGTACGAAAATTGAATTTGAGAATTTTTTATCTTATTTCGAATCTACTTCTACATTTCTTAGATTCACCATGGAATGCTCCCATGACAAGGTCCATTTTTTGGATACAATGCTTAGTATAACTGATAGTGGCTCTATTGTATCTACACTCTATAGAAAACCTACCCGGAAGAATACATTATTAACATTCGATAGCATGCATCCTAGGTATATCTTCCCAGGTATAATTAAAAGTCAATTTATTAGATTAACTAGACTCTGTAGAGATAGCAATGATTTACATTCTGAAGCTGACTATTTAGAAGAACTTTTTATTGAGAGAGGTTATCACCCAAATTTAGTTAGCAGCATCAAAAATAGCATCATTAAAAACACACACCAAGATAGAATTGGACAGGCAGATAATAAGATCTCTGTGTTTGTGAATAAAGATGATTCAGCCACTCAAGCAAATCATGTTGCTATAACTTTAAACTACACTAGCAACATAAACAGCTTGAAAAAGGTCTTTCTTAACAATTGGAAGATCTTAACTATGGATTCAGATACCAAATCTATTGTAGGTAATAAACCCCACTTATGTACAGGAACAGCCCAAATCTCCAACGACTATTGTGCAATGATCTTCATCTTACATATCCAACATTAACTTTTACTAGTAAAAGAACAGGAACTTTTCCCTGCCATAATTGTAATAGATGCAACTATATTTCTGAAACACAAGAATTCCAACATCCTAGCTTGAATTATACCTTTTTACCGAGATTTTTTGCAACTTGCACTACAAAAATTTGATATATCTTGCAACATGCAAAAAAATGCCAGGCTTTTTATGTTGGGCTAACAAAAAGATGTCTGAAGGATAGAATATATGGTCACCTTTATGATATACAGAGAAAAAAATGATCTAAATGCTCTAGCAAAACATACAATAGAGTATTATTTACACAGATTTTGTTTCAGAGTTTTAGAGATAGTCAGAATTAATAAAAGAGGTGGCAATAATGCCACACATTTGAGTAACAAAGAATTAAAATGGATTCTGAGACTAGGTGCCCATATATCACCTGGTATAAATAGTTGCATTTCCATTAAACCAGTTCTAGATACTAGATGAGTCTTATATATGTTATATTTTATATTTTACATTTCATATTTCATGTATTCATGTTTTATTCTTTAATATTTCTGTACTTGTAACATTATATATTTTTAAAAAACATATATTTGATACATTCTGTTATTGCTATATCGTTGCACTTTTGCACTATTTGTATATGTCTTTCACATGTTTTAAAATTTCTTATTTACATCTACGCATACATATTATATATGTTTTATATATCAAGTTGCATTTATATACTTATGCTATTTATATGCATAATAATAACACATTATGGTCATATTTTAGTTATATTTTTAATATATAGATATATATATATATATATATATATATATATATATATATATATATATACTAATATTAAATAACACACATGAAATTTGTCTACCTTATTATTATTATTATTATTTATAAGTTACAACAATGCATTTCATGGATTTATCTATTTATATATTTGATAAATTGACATAGTTAGAATAATTGTTTTTATTAATAATTTGAATATATTTATTTATTTATGAATGAATGCCAATGATAAATTATTTATTTATTTATTTATACATACGTATATATTCTTATTTATGGTATCTACATTAACCTAACTGATTTGTATGATTTTAAAGAATGACTATTCATATACATTTTATGTATATATTATATTTTATGCGTTTAGTATATATTTTAATTCACTATTCAATAGATATTTATAGTTGGGAAATATGTTACGAGTTTTTTCCTTTATATTTATTTCATGGTTCATTTGCTGATGAGAATTTCACTGCACTATAGCATTTAACCCACAAAGATATACTTCGTGGTTTATGGAACTCTGGATAATAATATCTTCTGAATAAAATACATGGTTATTAGTTAGTTGACATATATTTTTATTTATGAGAACTAAAATATGATGGTTTAGCTAGATTTTAACTGATTGTAAACCAATTTTAATTGGGCTCAATTGAATGTATTCTATTTAATTAATCAATTGCATACGCTAATTTTGGCGCCCTTTTCTGTATTTAAATGGAAGTTTTAAATAATTTTACATTGTCTGATGAAGCGTAGTAGGTACTACGCGAAAGCGCTCACACCTTAATAAAATCTCTTTTTTGGATTACCATTGGATTATTATTGGATCATCACTAGACTTTTTGTGCAGTTTTCGTTTGGATTTTTACTGAGACTTTGACTTTATTCGTGGTGAGAGGACCTGGTGTTTATTACATTTCTAATTCCTTCTTTACTATTGATATCTTCTCTTTATTCACCTGCATTCCTCGTGATAAAGGAATAGATTATGTGAGGAATTATTTGTTTAAGATTGAGCAGTTAGATAAAGATGTTATTTATTTAATTTGTACTTTATTAGATGTCATGCTAAATAACAATTTTTTTTGTTTGACGACAAGTTTTTAGGCAATTCAGGGGGTGGTGATGGGTTCTCTTGCTGCTCCATCATATGCCAATGTTGTGTTAGGATGGTGGGAACATGTTATTTTGGCCCCTTTGTTGCAGTGTTTTGGTATTAAATTTTATTACAGATATGTGGTTGATACGATTTTTATAACTGAAAGAGAAATATCCAAGATTAATGTTTTTTAAGCCTACTGAATGAAGGGTCATTCTCTATTGTGAGTGTGACGCCCATGCAATTGCCCAGTAATCAAGGAGTTGTAGAGTTCAGATCTTAGCTGAGCAGTCAAGCCAAAACCTCCTGTACCCTCTCTGTCCAACCAGTGCTTCTTGTCCCTGCCCAAGTAGCTGACACACACACACTTTGAGATTTGATTTATATACAAACACACAGACACTCCTGGGGAAGGCTGGCACAAGTTCACTAGCTATGCCCACTTCTGCCCAGGCTATAAGGCAGTAATCAGTGCCAACAACTACTCTTAGCTACTATAAAAGGCACTTACCAAAGGGTGTCCAGTTCTGCTGTGCAATGTTAATGTTATCCAAATAGTAAGTCTGACCAAGGCCAAGGCTATTCTAGAGTGGCCGGTACAGTATCACCAAATACATGCAAGGACTTAAATTATCTCTACACAAAACAGCCACAGTTAAAAGGTTTAAATATATTTAATAATAAATAATTAAAACACAAGATAATACCTATTAACTCAACACAATGACATTAGAGAGTTCAGAAATCACAGGAAGTACTTTTAAACAACATTGTAAGACAGAAAGACTTAAAGAGGAATTACCATGAAATTGGCTATACTCCCTCTAGAGTACTAGGGAGTATTAAGAAATTAATTTGAGAAGGAAGAGCTTATTAGGAAGTCCGTTCCTGAAGGTGACATTAATTTTAGAGAAGGAAGTGATGTCATCAGTGAATCTACATCCGAGGCTTTGGAAGACGAGCATACAAACACAAGCCCAGGGAATGAAAAAGATATAGAACTTTCTTATAATCCTATGAAATTCACTAATGACTCAGGAGTTGTTTTGGGAGCTCGAACCAAGGATATTTCTTCTTTTTTTTCTGAAAGGGTCGAACAAACCATCCGGACTGAGGATGAACACAAGAGCACGGAACAAACTGAGTGTGGCCAGTGATGGCTATTAAGTACTAACCGTAATCTTTTTAATTTAACTGACATATTTACAGAAGACCAACTGAACATTCTGACTTTGCAGCTTAATTTTATTCCATCTAGGAGTTTTGATTTGAGTAGAGCTATCCTAGAGGTAAAGACTTTTAGCAGCAAGTTGAATCTTAAATATGTACTACATGATGTTGAATTAAAAAGAAGTAATTTTATTACACCTAGTACTTACAATCCAGTATTAAATAATACTCTGAAAGTTTTTGAAAGTGCTTGTGAGCATCAGTTACGTGAATTGCATAATAACAAATCTTCTATGAAAATGTTCAATTTGAATAAAAAACAGCGTGAAAATGTATTAACCTTAAGTAAGATGAATAATATTAGATTTATGAAGGCCAATAAGGGTGGGGGACTGGTGATAATGTTTCAACAGGATTATGTGAATTCTATGATGGAAATGTTGAATAACAAAAATGAATATTTGTTAACCTCTTTTTTAAATGTCAGGAATAGTTTTAGACAGATTAAGTGGTTATTGTATGAACTTTTAAAGGATGGGTATAGTAACCTTGATTTATATAACTTTATGAATATAGTGTCCGTCTTTAGGAATCCTATTTGGGATTCAAAAAATTCATAAGAATCCCATGAACCCACCCTTTCACCCTATTGTTTCGGCACCAAATTATATTACTGAAGTTATTTCATTGTTTCTTGATTACATGTTAAATCCAGTAGTTAAAAGACTTAAATCTTATATTGTTGATTACTGGGATTTCTTAGACAAATTAAGAATGTTTAGTACTTCGTATGAATTTAATGACATTTCTAATTCCTTCTTTACTATTGATATCTTCTCTTTATTCACCTGCATTCCTCATGATAAAGGAATAGATTATGTGAGGAATTATTTGTTTAAGATTGAGCAGTTAGATAAAGATGTTATTTATTTAATTTGTACTTTATTAGATGTCATGCTAAATAATTTTTTTTTGTTTGCCGACAAGGTTTTAGGCAATTCAGGGGGTGGCGATGGGTTCTCTTGCCGCTCCATCATATGCCAATGTTGTGTTAGGATGGTGGGAACATGTTATTTTGGCCCCTTTGTTGCAGTGTTTTGGTATTAAATTTTATTACAGATATGTGGTTGATACGATTTTTATAACTGAAAGAGAAATATCCAAGGTTAATGTTTTTTAAGCCTACTGAATGAAGGGTCAGATTTTTTAAAGTTTACCTTGGGAGATTCTGGTACCCAAGTTCATTTCTTAGATGTGACTGTATCTTGGAATAAGGACTTATTAGCATTTGACAGTGAAATTGATAGAAAACACACGTTTGTTAATAACTATCTTCATTTTTTCTAGTAATCATCCTGTGTTTATTAAAAAGACTATTCCTAAAGGCCAGTTTATCAGGGCCTCGAGGATGACTTCGACTGATAAGAGGTTTGAACAAGAAATACATTTTATAACGTCTCTGTTTCTTGAAAGGGGCTATAATTTACAGTTTTTAAATAAAACAGCGGATGAAATAAATTGTAGGAGAGCTGTGGACTTTCCACCTATCCTTTTAAAACCCCTGATTAAGTCTAATAAGGTTGATGTGACTAATGAACAGTTTACTAATTGTTGTTTAGATATGACTGTGGATCATTTTGATATATGTAATATTATTATAAGAAATTGGAAAATTGTTGAAGGGAATGCCGAGTTGTTCAAAGTGGTTGGTGACAGGCCCAGGTTTCTTTACAGGAATCATCAAAACTATGTTGCAAAATGACAATACTAAAGTTTTAAATTTTAAAAATATTACTAACAATCCTAGGGGAATGTACTGATGTGGGCATTGTTCGATATGTAGATATATTTTGGAAGGGCATTTTTTAAACTTATGTCATTTGGTTCCTACCACACCTATTACAGGAGTGTATGACTGTAATACCGAAGGGATAGTTTATACTGGTGTGTATTCTAAATGTGATTGTTTTTATATAGGTATGACTGTGAGAAGCTTACAGAAACGTGAGAGAACATCTGTATGCTATAAAGAATCATGACAGTAATAATGCTATTTTTAGACATAAGTTAAAATGTGATTTTAAAAAATTTAGGTTTATTATACTCAAGCAGGTTCCCAAAGATTTGAGAATGTGAGATTGCAGAAATCAGGTTGAGCAAAGAGAGACCTTGTGGCAGATAAGAATGGAAGTGGATATTCATCCAGGTTTAAATGATTCTATTAATATTAAAGGTTTTTTTGATGGCTGGATAGGAGACTTAGAATTCAAAAATGTTTTTTATGCATTACATTTTTATATTTATATTAATTTCTATTTAATTGTGTTAGAGTAGTTCATTTTTACATTTAGGGTGTTATTAATTGATAATTTATGTTTATTAGTTGTTAATTGATGTGTGTATTTAAATCTGTTCAGGCCTTTTAGAGTGTTTTTCTGATGAAGTTATTGGTTGACATAAGCGATTAAACATTTTTTACTCTAAGCAAGTTTCTGCCTTTTTCATCTACATTTATTCTGGTTGTCGAGCCTGCTGTGGCGGTTTTGGTTTATTGAAATACCCTAGGTTCCAACTGTTTGTAAGATTTAATAAGAGAACCCATAACCTCCTCCCTGACCAATACCTGCAGAATTCCTTTAGGACCCTCCAAGATAATCAGCAGTGGTTTCCCCTCAATGTCTGGAATAGATGCCTGTAAAGCCTTAGGAATGTGGGAAAAGAGGGATCTATGCCAGCCTCCAACAAGGACGCAGAAGAGGAATCTGACATAGACACTGACTGACCTACAGAGCTATTACCCACTTCTAGAGGGACATCTGGTGGAGGCTGGACAGCTAAAGAATCTGGCCAAGACTTCTTGGCCTTCTTCTTACCTGGTAGGAATATCTTGGGGTTAAAGGATTCTGCCATGGCACCCTGGGCTAACTGTTTAAGTAATTGGTTTTCAAGATAAATGGCCAGGGAATACAAACAGCATCTGAGTGCCTTGGGCACAAATGCCTTACAGATACTATAAGATGTATGGTTATGGAAAGCACCCAGACGAAAAAGATACTGTTCGTGTCAATCTTTATGGAGAATCTGCCTCCCACACTGACATTTGCCTTCAAAGATGTCATGAATTCTAGGTAGCAAAATAAAATATGAGACCAAGAAAAGTAAAAAAAAAAAAAAAAAAATGGGGCACTTATCTGGTGGCTGAGTATTCAGTATAGCAACAAGGCATTCAGACCAGCTAGCAATAATGGTATTCAAACTGGCAACAAAGAAGTTATGGGTAGCTGCGTCCATACATCCCTTTTAGGCCCTACATTCTGTAAGGGGAGCATAAATGTGATGTACTGCCCATACACAATTATCAGGCCTTTGTTTGCTGGCCAAGCATCTGGCTGCCCTAGGTGAGAGATCCCTTCTGTTTTGGATGTTGCAACAGTGATATAGAAGGACATTCATTGTTACAGTTTGGTGGCATAACAGAAAGGTCTGTTTTGCCCCCATAAATGCTAATTGATTTATGGCTATTTCTGCTAAACTGCATCTATGATCAATCTATAAATACATTCTTTTGCTTTCATGGACACATGAAATAGAATTTTTTTATGATGGCTGGATTATCCGTGCTGAGAACAGAGATTAACTTTAGCAGTTTGTGGATTTTTGATGGGAAATGATTGGGACATTAAATTTACTACAAAGGCTGAACTGTTCACCACTGACTTTTTCGATGTTGGTGTCACCAAGGTCCTTGCTAGTACATTAGTTACTTTATTAAACAGAAAACATTTTTCTAAGGATGCCTTGCTTAATTGTATCACAATTCATCCAAATATATAACCACTAATATATCAAAATCTCATTACATGAAAACTACGAGAATTTGTTCACTTCCTCAAGGTATGCAAAAACAATTTGTTGATTTGGATTGTAAGTTTCTTTACAGGAAGTGTACTAACAAGGTATTAAGAACAGCCAGAACCTCTTGGGTACAGATATCTACAGACATTGTGCTGCATTACGAGGGATGTGACAGGCAAATTTATGATACATCAAGGTTTGTAATGGTAATGGAAATACTGTTTTCAGGATTCTGAAGGTTACTGATAGATACTAATCCATCCTATTACTGGATAGACACTTTCACAAATGCTTCAGACAGACAGACATCATTTTATGTAAAAGAGATGATGGAACCTTGCCAGAATTTATCAGGATGTAAGTGAACTGGAACGCATACTTCAGCATAGAAACTGATAGGGTTTATGTCCAATGGCCGTCAGCCATGCAGTAACTGTAGATTTGTAGTTTGTTATCCAGAAAAGCATTTTGCCATTCAAAAAAGTATGTTAACTCTGCTAGTACTAAATGGATACATGAAATTCAGCAAATTATTACATGCTTGACTGATGGGTGATATATATGGCTCAGTATGTATATGTGTGGTCATTCTCTGCAAGGAAGATGTCACATCTTGTAAAACTGAGAAAGGAAGAGGATTTCAGTGAAGTATGTTGTCACAGAGATCACAAGGCATTATATAAACATTCTTTTGTGCATCTTAATACAATTAGCATGCTGTTTAGTTGTAACTGTCTCAACAATTAAGGTGGCAGTTTATTCTACAAAATAAGGGATAAATGGATTACAAACTTGGGTGTATTATCAAGTCATAGACCTACTAAACAAATTGTTGAATTAAATATAGGTCCAAGACTTGACCTGGGATTTGGAAAGGCTTTCCACAATGCAGGAGCCTTATCTTGGAAGGGTTCAGCATCATAGTATGCTTTCAGAGTCTTAGAACAGTCTCCTGCTATGTTTTTCCCCTTACAGGGAGCCTTACCATGGAGACTGGTTTCATGAGCGAAACTGCATGTTAAAGCAACAGCATGGTAGAATGGCTAAAGCTAATTACTCATATGCTGTCCCCTAGAAATGTTTGCTGAGCCTACTTTACTTGGTTGAATGTCAAGTCAGAAAATTACTCAGCCGAGTAAAATTTCATTCTAGAAGGAAAATATGAATGCTGTCTTTTGATGGCAGTCACACATTCTCTCCTGTGGGACTACTCACAGGGCAGGTACATCTAGTGAAGCCATGGAGGTTGGGCTGTGTCATTGTGTGTGTGTGTGTGTGTGTGTGTGTGTGTGTGTGTGTGTGTGTGTGTGTGTGTGTGTTGTGTGTGAGTGCTTTTGAAATTCTGAAATGTGCATCTACTTGGGTAGTCACACCACACACATTACGGAATTACGAGTATAGATGCATATATGTGTGTGTTTGTGGCATACCTCTCACCCTGGAAACATCAAAAATCTGGACAAAGCCCATGAAAAATAGGTACATATCTGTATGATGATTAACATAAATTTTGCATACATAATTATGTAATCCCACCCACTTCAATGGAATTGTGGGATACCAACTTTTAAACACAAACTGAAGAACAGACAACCAAAATATGATCATGAAACACAGAATAAGAACAATAGTGTTTTATTTATATTAATATTTGAACTTGTGCAAAACAAAAATACTCTTCGCTTGCCTTCAGCCTTCTTTAAATAACATAAAATATAAACAAGAACAGCAAATTATTTATATATTATTAGAATCTAAAGCACTAAATCGCTTCTCATTGGGCCAATGTAAATGACCTTCCCTACTGTCTTTTCTCATCTGACCTTGAAGGATGCTGCCCGATCCCTGTAATTATAACCTGCACACTGTACTTATCAAGCCCCTAGGTGATGTCATAGCAAATGTAGCTTCTATTACAAATCCTACAGAGTCCAACACATCACCATAACTGCCAAGTGTTTTTCTGTACCTTATGATATTCTTTTATCAATCCCATAAATGGCAGGCTGACTCTATTTTTTGGAATCACTGTATCTCTGGCTTTGTCCCACTACATGACCCCATTGTTTCTCATTATCTTTTTTCAAAGTCTGGACTCCATTTTTAACTATAAAAGTGTTGCCTGTATGTGTATTCCCTCCTGTTTTTTCCTTTCGTTCTACCCCTGTTGGGAATAACCTAGTTGCCAAAGTGTAGCTCGTTTAGCACAGAGGAATTTAATAGTCTAATAATTCTTAAGTGAGCTATCACTTTGCCTGTAATTAAAACTTGATGACACACCCAGCCTATCTCTAACTGAGTTACAACCACCTTCTAAGTGTAGCATATCCATCCATTTGGGGGTACAATCTTCCGTATGGTCACTGCCTCAAAATAGCCCTTCAAATTGGGTAGAGCTAGTCCCCCTCTCTCACAAAGGAATAGTAGTCTATTGCATTTAACCATATTTTCCCATCCCATTTAAACTTTTTTAGCTCCATATTAACTGTGACACAAATGCTTTTGTCAGGGTATAAAATGGTCATAGCCCATGTATAATATCAAATAAACTATAAACATCTTAATATCATGACTATTCAAATCTAAACCTATACTGAATAATCCTGTATCCTTAATAATTTTTAGTATCCTTTGTTTGTTATCTTCCCTTATTTCCTTAACCACCTGTTCTAAATTCTCTTTTATCCACACATCTAAGTATTTTAACTTATTATGGCCCCAAAGACAAAGGAATTGCTAGACCAAATTGTGAGTAGGGATATAGTTTATAGTAACTGCCTTGGTTTAATCTACATTTGTTCTGCACCCTGAGAACTGTGCAAAACAATTTAAAATCTCAAACACTCTCACAGGTTTTGATAAGTATAGTATAATTATCCACAAATAATAAAGTTTTATAATGCATCCCATACCAATCATAGCCTTCTACCTACGAGACTCTGATTTTGTCTGAGAATTTTGAGATAGACTTCAAACTGCAAGGGGGGAGTAGGTAGCCTAGGGTTTGCATCTGTAGTTAACTAGAAGCTTTCTGGCACCTAACCCCTTACTTTTATTTTGACCATTGAGCCTGTATATACACTTTTCACCACCTCTGTGAAAGTTTGAAAACACAAACTGACACAGTACCTAAAAGGGTTATGCCCATTTACCTCTGTGTAATGCCTTTTCAGCATCTACTTTAGAGTTTTCTCTTATATTCTTGGCTCTTTCTGCAGCATCAAAGTTTTCAGGATATTATCCAAAGTTTAACTTCCCTGAATTAAGTGACATTGATCTGTAACAGTCAGTTTTGGCAAGAGCTTAACAATCCTGCTGACTACTAGAGACATAAAGATTTTGTAGTCATGGCTAAGGATGGCTATTGGTCTATACAGCACAGAATCAGCTGGAATCCTCCCTTCTTTAGGGATCACAGCTATAACTGTCATCCTCTGAGGGGGTAATGAGCTGTACCCTTGTAGTACTCTGTTAAAGAGTGCCTGCCGGATTTTCAACAAATTTCTCTGGGCAAAGTTTTAAACATTGACTGGTATGTCATACCTCTAGTGAATTTACCTGTGGCTTCTCTGCAGAAAACGTGTTTAATTTTCTCCAGTTGCACTTTGCTTAACAAGTTGATACCATCTTTGTCGCTTATTTTTCCCAAGACTACATCCTGTAATAATACATTCCTCTCTCCATCCTCTTGCAAACCCTTCCCTTCCCTCATAAATAGCTGGGAGTAGAATTTTTTAAAAATCTCAATTATTTTCAGGGGATGTCTTATTAGCTCTCTGGTATGAGGAAATCTAATTTTAATCATCACCCTCTCCAACTTTTGTTGTCTCACTCTTCTTGCTAGTACTTTCTGGGCTAGGCAAGCATTGAAAAGCAATTCTTGTTATGTTCTTTTCTTACCTGGAGGTGGAGGAGGAGCTGGAGGAAGAATTTGCAGAAAAATATGTCTTTATGTCTGAGTCTGGCTGCCTGGTTGTCGCACCACCGCTCTGACCCAAGTCTGACTGCTGCTGCTGCCTGGTCTGGTGCCCTGCTGCACTGAATTGACACTGAAGTCTGAAATGAACAGGTTTGTAGCTTAAGTTGCAAAATCAGACTTCACACGTCTCATTCTCTTAATAAAAAAAAAAAACACTGTTGGGTCTGTTGCTGGCTTGCTGCTCTCTTGCGGTCCCAGTCTCCTTTGTAGCCTGTTAGGAATCCAATCTGAATATTGGATTAGCTGCTGCTGCTGTCTGCACCTGTCCAGAAGGATCTGATTTTGAAGTCCATGGCCGTCCGAGATGCACATTGCTGCTGCCCAGAACATAAACACTCAGACAGTCACACCCCTCGAGCCCTCAGCCAAATTCCGACTGGCTGGCAGGATACTCGTGATGCTGACGTCATTGCACATGTGATGGTGTCAGTGGAAGATTGCCACAGTGGAAAAAAATTTTAAAAAAGGCCCGGGAATTAATCATGAATAAAGGGGGCCAATCGGAAATTTGGGGCACCCCATTATTTGGACCTCAAAATTGTTAAATGCTGAGGAATTCAGCACGGTTGAAAGGTATGGTTTGTGGGTGAGTGTGTGTGTGTGTGTGTGTGTGTGTGTGTGTGTGTGTGTGCACGCATCTGTGAGTGAGTGTGTGTGCATATGTCTATATGCCTGTCTGCCTAGGTGGTTGCAGCACAGTAGGTAGTAGGGGTTGTTGAGACCGGATGTATTTGCAAGTGTGTGTGTGTGTGTGTGTGTGTGTGTGTGTGTGTGTGTGTGTGTGTGTGTGTTCTCTCTCATGGTCACCCACAATGGGCATTTAGTACAGTTAGAGAAAAATCCTCTGAATCCTAGGGTTTGCTTTTATTTGTATTTTAATGTAATTCTTAGAAAATGGTTCACATGGACTTTACATACAAAGGAAAATTATATGTGTAAGGTCACCTGTTATTTGGCAGTCCTAGTGGAAGTAGGTGAACACAAATAAAGTTTATTTTTGCAGTTTATCATAAACTAATGTTGCACCCTTTAAATGATACTCTACATATATTGTGTGTTTGCAATCATCTGACTTGACTATGAGAATAACATACCTTATATAAGATGTGCCTTTTCAGAATGTTTGTTATACATAGCTGAGGAAGGCTATTGCCAAACTGCTTTTTTGTGTCTTTAATACAGGATTAATGTTCATCCACAAAGGAGTACTATTTTGTTGTTTTGTGAAGATTTGTCCTTGATCTTTTTTCTCATCATTGGAGAATAATGGAATTGAGGCAATGCTGGGGGAAGTAGGTGACAACTTTTTTCTATCCTCTGGGCAGGATGGTGCTAAAATAAGAGATTTTGATAATAATCTCATATTACTTCATTTAGCTCTCAGTGTGCAAAACAAGGTGGTCCATTTCTTTTCTTAAAGATTGATATTTTGGGATTTATCTGTCAGACAGGTTGATAGCATGGGAAGTGATCTTCTGTATGCAGCTGAATAAATTTACTCTCCCCCTTATTATTATTAAATATTATACTGAATTAATCTCGTTCATAGATTTGAAATGTGTGTACTTCATTCATGTCTGCACATCTCCCCTGAAAATGAGTTTTCTGAAGAAAATGTATTTCCTCCAGTTCATTAAGCTGACATGAGTTGCTTGATTGCCTCTGTTCTTTAATTATACTGGATAGCCCTTGACTGGCTCCCTTTTCCCTGTTTAATAAGCAGACAGTTTATTGTGCATCACAAAGCATTAAATGCCTGAGTGAATATTTTAACCCATATGCTGCAGACCATTTTCTACAAAACTCTTTTCAGTACATTAGATATCGGTACATTCTGAGAAGACTTAACAAAAGAAATATAACTCAGAATTTCATGTGCATGAAATGCTGCTAAATGTTTAGAATTGTGCTCTTCAGGCAGGTACTAAAGGCAATTAAGAAAATGAACTGCCTTAGGAAGGATTTGGTGTCCAAATAATTAATGTAACTTTATTAGAGAATGACATTTCTTTCCTCAAACAAATCAGAAACTTCCTTTGCAGTTTTGAAGATAAAGTCTGTACCAAATTGTTTTAAACCATGACTGCTGACAAGAAAGAAAAAATAAAAGGAAGAAAAAGAAAAAAAATAAAGAAAAGAAAAAAAAACAGGACTCAAAGTTGTGCATCAGTAATGCAAAGCGTATGCAGTGACCACTTATTTCAGGCAGAAAAAATCTGAAGAGTGCCTGTAGATAGCTAGGCTTAATGAAATTCCAGCTGTCATATTAACTTTCATTTTTCCTCTTCTGTCATTGCCTTGGATGAAAATAAGCATGCACATCTTTTACAAATCACACCACACACTTGTTTTGGAAGAAATGGCCGCAGCCATGTATTTATTATGCCAATCAGATCGAATTAGGTATCATATCAGTGCCAGATCAAATCAAAGCCAACAATATTCAGATGGGCACAAAGGGCAGAACTTGGAAGAAAGTATAATCCAATCAACCAGGCCATAACAAACCACCGTAGTCCCTGCAAATGCTCAACCAGCACCATTTACTGAAGGGATCTACAACCAAACACCAACAGTCCCCATTACCATTCAGCCAGATACCAGTGGCTAAAGGGGATCTGCCACTTGGGGACTCCAGGCTGTGGCCCCCAGCCTACCTACTACACCATAGGGTGGCCACCTACAGAAGGGCCAAGCTATTCATGCCTTCCTCTCTCCCAGGCCAAGCACACAACTTTGCAATTTTAGTTTTCCAAGTCTGCCCTTCTGCCCTTCCTGGCTGTGACACCTACTTACCTTACCTACCACTTGCTGGTGAAGGCAAAAACCTGAAAACCCCATGGGAAAAAACAGGAAATTCCTTCTCAACCCCTAGTGCAATGACCCTTATGGGTCAGCAAGGGCCTACCTACTCTTATCAGTCAGTACTTACTACTTCTCATCTTGTGCTATCTACACCTCTTCCTGCTTTTACAAGGAAGGGTGGTAGAGTGCATGTTCTTCCCGGGCATACTCTGCTGTTGAAAAGAGATCTTGCCTGTCTTCTTGTGGCTTTTTAAACCCTTCCTCCATCTACCCATCTACCTTTACACAAAACCTCCCTCCCTTCCTGATCCTAACTTTCTGCCCCCCCCCCATGCTATTTTCACCTATGTTCACCTTGGCAATATAGCTGTGCCTACAATCCCTTGACACACTCCCATTGCCTTGGATGAAAATAAGCATGCACATTATTTACAAATCACACCACACACTTGTTTTGGAAGAAATGGCCACAGCCATATATTTATTATGCCAATCAGATCGAATTAGGTATCAGATCAGTGCCAGATCACAAGTCAATGCTAATCAAATCAAAGCCAGCAATATTCAGATGGGCACAAAGGGCAGAACTTAGAAGAAAGAATAATCCAATTAACCAGGCCATAACGTACCACCGTAGTCCCTGTAAATGCTCAACCAGCACCAATGGCTGAAGGGATCTACAACCAAACAGCAACAGTTGCCTGTCACCTTTCAGCTAGATACCAGTGGCTGAAGGGGATCTGCTACTTGTGGTTCCCCAGACTGTGGCCTCCAGCCTGTCTGCTACACCACAGGACACCCATCCCAGAGAAAGGCCATGCTGTCCATGCCTGCACCTCCCCCAGGCCAAGCACACTCCTTTGCAATTTTAGTTTTCCAACTCTGCCCTTCTGCTACAGGTAGATGGCTTGTCCTACATGCCATCTTTCTCCCCAAGTACATCTGTCAACTTTGCACTTCCTTCTTTCAGGTTTCCTATAAATAACTTCCTTCCTGAATTTGACAAGTGAACTCCATACCTTCTGTACAGCTCTGGTGAAGTTCTATTAATATTAGTGTGGTGCACTACCCAACACCCTAGTTAACATACTTGTTGCCTAATGAATCTGTTGATCAACTTCCTAACCCATTCCACTGCTTTGACATTATTTACTCCTCGCCAGATTGGTCTTGAAATGATATCTGACCAAACAAGCTTAATGTCTGGCCACATCTTTCTTATCTGTCTGAAACATTATCAAATTCTATTTTTGAGGTACAACAATAGGCTACTTGTGACATCATCCCCCCTACATGTAATACAATTACACTTGGCTCAGGTAATGCCTCAGAATACTCCATTAAAGTTGTCAGCAGGTTCCTCCTCTGCATTCCTCTCTTTCCCAGCCAGTGGACCTGCATTTCTCCCTCTTTAAAACCCATGTTCTGCCTGGATTCACCCAATTCTCTGTCCATATTGTATACGAAATTGTACTCAAGAATCTATACCTCTACTGGCTGCTTTATGACACCTGAAAAAGAAAATGCTGATTAGTCATCACGATCTAACATATTGTCTATATGTTTGTGATCTCCACCAACCTAAGTGCATTACCTCAGTTTCTGATGCTCCTTTTGCATGATCATGTGATTCAGCTCCTATTCTAAAGGAATGAGCAGTTAATTTGCTATTGACAAGACCCAGCCTTACTATGGCTTTTTCAGGACTGCCCTGGATTGATAATTGATAAGGAAGAAAGATCTCTGTGACACAAGAAAGGTGCATCACCACTCGGATGTATCAACTGATATTTTCTAATCTATTTGACTATATTCCACCCTGTATCCTTTGGGGGGACTTGAGCTTCTGCCAGACTTGTTTTCCTAGCTGATCTGTTTTATTCTTCCTCACATGAATCCATACCCTGCCAGCCTCTAGCTTAATGTCCCTGAGCTCTAAAATCCATGGAGGGTTGTCCCTCTTATTGTGCTGCATTATCTCGGATATCCTAAATGTTCCACAGAATGCTATTAAGTATGCTGTCTGAAACAGCCACAGTTCATACTCTGAACTACATAATTCACTCAAAATTCCCCACAGCCAAGCAAAATTACTTGGCCCAATGGGCTGATGCTCATCTGTTCTCCTGACTTCCACTCTTGCCCAACCTTGGAGCATCTTTCTAACTGCAAATGCTTGCAGTGTCCTGCCATCCTTGTGCCCTTTGATACCAACTAATTGCTGAAACACATGCACTAGCACTGCATCTTGACATGCCCAACTCTTTTAAACTAAAAATGTAACTTAACAGTTGTGATATAGGAACTGGCCATTTTACATGCCACCCTGCATCTGCCCTTGTCTCTATGAAATGAACAATACAATCTGATGTTGTTGACCTTCATTTATCCTTGATGTATGGAACTCAGTTCCAACTCTCAGAATTAGCTTGGCTGTTATAACAGCTCGTGAGAACCAAAAACTGTTAAACTAAGTCCCTAGCAAGATGCCCTCTCTCTAGATTACCTCAGATCGAGTTTGCAGCTATAAAGCAAGACAGGAAAAATAGTCCTATAACAACTGAAGAGGCTGTGTCCAAGGTCATGTATGAAATAACAGATAACTAGGACTAGAGTCCATTCCTACAAGGACCCTGAAGGATGGGGAATGGGGGTGGGGTGTCAAGGATAAATGAAGATTGACAACACAGATGGAACATTACAGTAAGTCCATAATTTCTTTATCTGATTTTGTAATCTTCATTTATCCTTGACATATGGGACAGAGTCCCCAGCTACCTTGTATCTTGGAAGGCCTTATAAAAGGATTTTCCTGAGCACCATACAGCCAAAGGACACTCTTCCCATGGAGACCAGATCGAATTTGTAATGAGTGATAAAGGCATGTGGAGTAGCCCAAGTTGCTGCTGCACATATTTCATCCATGGAAGTCTTATAGTGGAAAACAGCAGACATGGCTATTGCCCTTGTAGAATGCGCCCTCACTGGTGCTGGCAATTTGAGTTTTTTCTTATTGTAGATGAAAGTTATAAATTCCCTTAACCATTTAGATAAAGTGACCTTTTAAACTGGTTTACCCATGAATGGACCTGAAAAGGAGACAAATAACTGGTCCGACTTCCTGAAATCCTTAGTCCTGCTCAGATAAAAATGCAATTGCCTGTGAACATCTAGTAAGTGTAAACAGTATTCTCCGTTGTTAGAAAAATTAGGGAAAAAAGTTGGTAAATCAATAGCTTGATTAATGTTAGATTCCGATATTACCTTAGGAAGAAAGGATGGATTGGTTCTTAGTGAAACCTTGTCCTTATGAAAACTCAAATATGGAGGTTTTGAAGATAACGCTTGAATCTCTGAAATTCTTCTGGCAGACATAATGGCTATCAGAAAATGGTCTTCCACAAAAGGAACTTCAAGTCACAAGTAGCCTCTGGTTAAAAGGGGGAATGGACCAAAGACTGTAGAACCATATTAAGATCCCAGGGAATGACAGGATCCCTATAAGGTGGTTTTAACCTCAAGGTTCCTTTCATAAAAACTTTACACAATCTATGTAAGATTAATGAATGTTCTTCAAAGCCATCATGGAAGTTAGAAATAGCAGCTAGTTGAACTTTGATAGTAGAAGAAGCTTCCTGTTTGAAAAGTGTAGCTAAAAATTCTAAAACCTTTGCAACCAGTGCTGAAAAGGGATCAATACCATTATCATGTGCCTAAATAGAAAATCCTTTCCATTTACTGTGGTAAAGCTTCCTGGTGGAAGGCTTAGGGGAAGCTGTGATGCCCCTGCCCTGGCCCAGTAATCAAGGAGCCTCAATCCTCAACACTAACACCAGTGAGGGATGTGCACATTGGGAGGATGACAAGTACACACACAGTAAAGTACAATTTCCCTTAAGCGCACACAGAGATCGCAGTCAGTTTGGGGCTGGTTTCTCCCTCTCTCTCCAGATCCCCAATAAGACTCCCCACTAGCACAGCTATAGGGTTAAGATCTCAGCTGAGTGGTCAAGTCAAAACCTCCAGCACCCTCTCTGTCCAACCAGTGCTTTGTGTCCCTGCCCAAGTAGCTGACACACACACACACACACACACACACACACACACACACACACACACACACACACACACACATTTAATTTATTTACAAACACACAGATTTAATTTATATACAAACACACAGACACTCCTGGGGAAGGCTGGCACAGGTTCACTAGTTATGACCCCTTCTGCCCAGACTATACGGTAGTACCAGCTGCCACCAACCACCCTTACTTATCAGCTACTATAAGGCCCTTACCAAAGGGTGACCAATTCTACTGTGTAATGTTACTACTATCCAAATGGCAAGTGTGTCTAAGACTTTAAGGCTATTTAAGAGTGGCCTGTAGAATGTCACCATATACATATGCAAGTACCCTAAGAACTTAAATATCTCTAAACAAACCAGCCACAATTAAAAGGTTTAAATATATTTAATAATAAATAATAAAAATACAGGACAATACTCAATAACTCAACACAGTGACAACAGAGTTCAGAATCACAGGAAATACTTTAAAACAACATTGCAGGACAGTCTAACATAAATACAGAAAAATCTGAACTACTCTTTACTGTATTGTTATCTATCTCTAAGAGAAATACTATACCTAAATCTTACTTACAGAACCAGGCAAATGCAAGTGCTGAATGGATGTTTACAGGTCCAAAGACAACATATAAAATGCACAGACTCACTCTCTGAGATAGTTCTTAAATTACTATCAAACATTTCTGCTGGGTTATCTCAGATTACATCATTCTTGTCACTTCTGCCTTTAGTTCCCAGGCTAACAGAAACTTTAAAATTAACACCTCTGTGTCAAAAATACTTATCCCTAAGAAGTTGCCTGGAACTGGAAGTCATAAAACCAGTTAAATACTTTTACCCTTGAAACTTGTAATTATTTCTGTTTCCAGACAATAGAAAGAATTTCTAGCTACAGACATTATGTTTCTTTGCTGTGGAAAACACAGTCATAAAACTCTTTACTTGTCAACTTATTTTCTTAGAGTTTTGCAAGTTAACTCTGTATGTTCCAACTTTTACCATGAAAACATACATTTGCATAGGCATATAGTCCATATACATTTCTGCTCTGTAGTTACATTTTTGAAGCTCAGCACATAACATACAGTTTACTTACATTTGTAAGACAAGCCTATGGATCATATTAATATTTACAATGACATAGAATTATTTACAAAATTCTACCTAGCTGTGCAGGCAGCTTCAAAGAAGCCAACAAAATTATTCGGACTGGAGAGGATAAGTTATTTTGCCTGGCAATCAATGCAATTAGAGGAACTGAGCTGTAAGTTTGAGGTTTTGCAGATTGGGGTGAACTAGTCCCTGTGGATGGGACAGGAGGTCTGGATTTGGGTCCAGAGTACATTGTACATGGACGATGAATTAGGTGCGGCCAAATAAATGGGAACCAAACTTGCCAAGGCCATAATAGAGCAATGAAAATCACCTTGCTCTTCAACCTGATGGCTTTCTTCAAGAAGTGAGGTATTAGTGGAAGGGGGGAAAGGCATAGAGCAGTCCCAAGGTCCAACTGTGAAGGAGAGCATCTCTCAGGGACTCTGCTGCACTTGTTGTTTGTTCAGGGGTGATGCAAACAGGTTGCAGTAAGGCTGGCCATAGTGATGAAACATTTCCTTTGCCACTCTAGAACTGAGAGACCACTCGTGAGGCAGGAGGTTGCATCTGCTCAGCTTGTCCGCTATCAAATGTGAGCTCCCCGGGATGTGCATTGCTATCAGAAAGCGGTTGAAAGAGGTTGCCTATTACCATACTCTGAGAGCTTCTTGACACAGGAGGTAAGACTTGGTTTCACTCTGTTTGCTGATGTACCAGACTACTGACATATTGTCTGATTGAATCACAATCATTCCTAGATGGAGGGCAGCTTGGAAGGCTTGCAACACTAAGAGCATTGCCTTAGCTCCAGAACAATGATATGCAGATCAGCCTCCATCAGGGACCAAATGCCTTGAACTGTTCTGCCCAGATAATGGCCCCTCTATCCCATCTGGGAGGTGTCTGTGGTCACGATGTCTTTGGGTTGGGGTGAAACAAAAGGTCAACCTAAGAGAATTTCCTCTGATTGCATTCACCAGGATAAGTACTTCTTGCAGCAGTTGGTGATTCAGATGAGATGTGTCAAGGGATGAATGAGGATGGACCATTGGAAGGCTAAAAGCACCTGCAGAAGTTTCATGTGAAATCTTGTTAGTGGAACCAGCGTGATGGCCACTTTCATGGTTCTCACGAGCTGTTATAATGGCTGAGCGGGTTCCAAGAGTCAGAACCGAGTCCCATAAATGAAGATCGACAACACAGATGGAACGTTATGGTAAGTACATAACTTCTTTTTTATACTGAACTGGTGTATTTAGATGCAGTGCTTTCTGACCTTTAAAAGAGATCTTGCCTGGCTACTTATGGCTTTTTAAACTCCTCATCTATCTACCCATCTACCTTTACACAACCCCCCAACCTAACTGCCTGCCTTCCTGACTCCCCCCACCCATGCTATTTTTCAACGTGGCAATTTAGCTGTACCTACCATCCCTTGACACAATCCCATTCCTCTGAGGTGTGGAGCACAAACAGGCGATATTGTAGTTGAGGGCCTCACCAGATGCACAGTAGCAAGCCCTGCCCAAAATCCACCCCCGTGATATGTCATTCATGAATATGCATTCCCTCCGAATGTACAACCATAGAAAAAGTGCACTGACATGTAATATGACAGTAAATATAACAGTAAACTATTACCAACATCTGTAATTGACAAGTTTTACTGCACTAATAATTTATTTATTTTATTTATTTATTTACATTTGTGACTGGGAGTGTCCAACTGGACATAGGTCCATTTTCAGCGGAGGCCCAGGGAGAAAAGCTCCACAGTTAAAATAAACAGACAGTAGTTACATTGGATTACATAGCGATTAACAATTTAACATAGCAATTACTTACAATATATTTACAGATGAAGAACATAGTCAGCAAAGAAACAAAACCGTCAAAACACATGTCATCAGGCTTTTTACTGTGTAGCATTATAGTTCTCTTTGTCAGAGTCAGAATGTGATGGTTCACTGTCCCAATTAATGTTCAAACGGACTCTTTTTTGGTGCAGGTGTCACAGTCGACTCTTCCTCAGTATCATTGGCAGGACCTTTACTAAGAACAGCTTCCTGGGGGATACTGTATTAATTGTTTATGTACATTTAATATTTTCATATCATGTATGCACGAGCAAATTAAATATGCAGACCGGGTTGTCACTCAATTTGCGACATGCCCACTTCTGCACGAAATGAACTGGTGAGGCCCTCAACTACAATATCGCCGAAGCCTGGACCGGTGAAAAGTGTGATGTTTACTGCTCCTTTTCCTTGAAAATAAAGCTGAAGACACCTGAAAATATGAGGACAAAACTCACACAGAACTTCGGTCTCTGCCACCAGTTTTAGCTGTGTGGTATATTTGTTTTATTGTATTTTATGGGGGGGGGCAGGCTACCATGGAAGAAGACTTGCCATATTTTTTTCTTCAATGTTCTGTAAACAAAATAAATAAATAAATAAAATAAATAAACAGAGGTAAACATGATGACGGAAGTGCTTGTAAAGGATGGAGAACCCCAAGAAATAACGTATGTTAAATAGAACAGGAGTTACAGAGTGGACAATAATGCCATTAACTTGAAAGACTAAACAGGTACTCGAAATACCAAAATCTGACTTATTACGGCATGACTGTGTCTTACTGTACAGAAAGATTCGACTATATGGTTGTACATCAGTAGGTCAGCTGCGTCGTTCTGTCTCTACTTGTACCACGTCAATATTATAGCAATAACCCACGCCTGGGTGTGGGTAATGCTGGATTTACCCATGGTTGGTATGGTTTAGTCACAAGGGCGAAGCCCAAGTGGCCAAACAAAGACAACTGTGGTAAATCCAGCATTACTCACACCCAGAAGTGGGTTATTGCTATTATACAATGACATTATTTAAGGAAAAAATAATTACTTTTCTTAAATAATGGCATTGTATAATGCCTCCTTGCTGCCCTTCCGCAACTGGCTGGTATTCTGTGGCAGTTCTGATGTACTGCGCATGCGTATGCTTACACAGTAGATTGTGGGCAAAAGGAACAGAGAAAGCGAGATCTCCCTTGCTTTTTACAAACTGTCTCGCTAGCTTAAACCCATTTAACATAGCGAGACAGTTTTCAAAAAAGCAACGGATAGGGTTGCCACCTTTTCAAATGCCCAAAGTGGGACATTTTTGGTGCAAACATCAGATTTTGCAGGTCAAAACATATGCACGCCAGTACAGAGGACAGAACTTCACTTTTTTGCCTAAATAAAAACTTATTGTATAATTTTAGTTGCTTATTCTGTTTCTTATAACATTTAGGTGGTGTTTTAGATACAGAATATCTGTTTTATGCAACTATTACATAAAATATAAGAAATATGTTTGTCCTAAAATCTCAGGACATTTGCCATTTTTTTTATTTCTTTGCAGGACACAACTACTCAAAGAGGGACTGTCCCTCGCAGAGTGGGGCAGGTGGTAACCCTAGCGTGTCTCGCTAAGTTAAAGGAGTTTAACATAGCGAGACACCTTTAAAAAAAGCAACGGAGATAGGAAGATCTCCGTTATGTCTCGTTGTTAAAAAGCAACGGAGATCTTGCGTTCTCCGTTGCTTTAAAAAAAGTTATACTAATGGAAAAAGTCCGGGTGACCAGACTTTTCAACGTCAGCGTGCCCGCTTTAGAATATTAATGGGGGAGGGTTCGTTGTTTAATGCAATTTGACACATTTGCCACTAGAGGGCAATATTTACTTTTGAATGGTACATATTGTGCGCTCTGCAACGTCTTTTATCCAGGTATGAAGATAGAAGGTAACCCAGCCAGAGTTTTTTGCACTCGTGCACGTAACCTAATCTACACTATTGCCTCAAGCGACAGAAACTTCAATAAGTCATTGGGCTGCTACTTTCTCGACTTCTATTTCTAATTGTATTTTGCAATTCGTGTGAAATGCTGATATAAAAGTAATTGATTTAGATATACTAAAGTTATTACCTCTGTGGTCACTGCGACACAACGCTCTTCTTTGCGAGTCTCAAGTTTACCTTTTCGGTTTAAGATTGAAGTATTTGCCACTTTTGCGCTAAGATGACGCTGTCCCCCTTACAGGTTAATTTGCACACCGTGCTGCAGGTGGTGTACCCCTCGCAGGTAACCCTCTGTCTTGTGTAGGAGGTTATTGTGCGGGTCCCTCACTGGTTTCAGTCACTGTGTCTCTAGCGCAGTAATAGGTGCCGGTGTCTTCGAGTTTCAGGTTCTTCAGGTCCAGATACAGGAGGCTCTGGGAATTGTCCCTGGAGATGGTGGTCCGGTCCTTCAGTGAGGGGGAGTAATATATGCTACTTGAGTCAGGCCATATGCTAGATACCCATTCGAGCCCTTTCCCGGGCTGCTGTCGGACCCAGCTCATATCATAGCTACTGAAGGTGAACCCCGAACCTTTACAGCTGAGCCGCAGGGACTCCCCGGGTTTCTTCACCCCTCCGCCGGTCTCCGTCAAGGACACCTGGGACTGGACATCTAAAAGAAAAAAGTTAAAATCATAAATCTCGGTTTATTAATAAATATAGCAATTATTTACAAGAATGACAGGAAAATACTGACGTTGTAAACAAAGCGCACACAATGTGTAAAAAAATAGAGCACGCATTTTCCGAATAATTACAAACTGGAACGCGGATTAAGCTCCTACTCCTGACAACCAGCAACGAGCTTTAAAGAGGCTTTTGACTCTTTATTTGCATTTTGGGTTCGAACCCCGAGTGAATCGGAAGGTTGTGACGTCGCAGCCCAACTATAAAGCAGCGATTAGACGTGGATTGAGTATTACTGCTACCATTTGGTCAGCTGAGTTTTTACCACAGCACCTAATACATTTTTCCTGCCGGTGGTCAATCATAACTTTTAAACAAAGAGCACACAATGTTTAAAAAATAGAGCGTCTCTGATTATCCCCATACTTTTTTACCTGTCTTGTGTATTTTTTTCATATTCTGCACAAACACCGATAATTTATTTATGTTAGACATAAGAACGTCATGATTCTAATTGTTGACAAAACGTATGCTGATAGAAATTCTGTCCTATTATTTCTTTAACTAAATTAAGAGTCATATTTAAAAAAAAAACTCTCTGATTTTTGTCCCTTTGTCCGCCCCCGCCCCAATCTTGGCTTTATGCAGAATTTTGAGTAAAGACGTTAAGAGGTAAACTGACCCTGGTTTTGGAGAACGTCCCTGTCTTTCATATTTTTTATGCTCCTCTTAAAATTTGTGGTTTTCTAATACATCCATGAGGACTGCAGTCACTACCCAATGCATACCTCTCAAGTGTACCTCATTACGAGGAACGTACCTCATTTAGGGTCTTAAAAGGTTCATGTTCCTCCAAGTTCCAAAAATGTTCCACATTGAAAGACTAATCCATTGTAAAGAGAAATGAATCCTACTAATTCATTAAAATATCTTCTTTATAATTTTAAATCGTTTTTTTCTTAAAACTTGCATATTTTCTGTCCTTGACCTAGCACTCTTGTGTGGGGTCATTTACTGCACTGTTATAACTTGATATTACTTGTGAACCTCTGCTATCTCTGTAAAAAACAAAAACAAAAAAAAAATCTTGCTTTTTTCCCACTTTTCTGAGAGTTAAAAAAGTTCAGTTACAGGCTTGCTGTTCCTGAACTGTTTGAAAGTTTCTGTGAGGCCATTTTGCTTGGGCTGAAGGAGGGTCTCTGTGTTTATCAGTGGGAGTGACTAACATTGAGCAGCTTCCTGCCCCGGAGAGGTGGTTACTGACTTGAAACTGTAGTTTTATTGGCCACTAGGGGTCATTTCCATAACTCCTTCATCTTCCTCTCTTAAAACCTAGTTGCAGGCTTGTTGGCTGTTGGTGAAGCACCCTCCAAGAGGAAAACGCTGAGAGAAGAAGGAGATTTTAAGTATTTTTTCTCTGTTTATTTGCTAAGTTTTTCTGCATAGCTGCCTAGCTTGAGCATTTTCTGGCTTGTTAAACTTGATTTCTGTATTAGTAGCTGTATTTAGAGCACAACCAAAAGCTGTTTGCTGAATTTCCTGTTTGCACTTAATTTTAAATCGTTTTTTCTTAAAACTTGCATATTTTCTGTCCTTGACCTAGCACTCTTGTGTGGGGTCATTTACTGCACTGTTATAACTTGATATTACTTGTGAACCTCTGCTATCTCTGTAAAAACAAAAAAAAAAAAAAATCTTGCTTTTTTCCCACTTTTCTGAGAGTTAAAAGTTCAGTTACAGGCTTGCTGTTCCTGAACTGTTTGAAAGTTTCTGTGAGGCCATTTTTGCTTGGGCTGAAGGAGGGTCTCTGTGTTTATCAGTGGGAGTGACTAACATTGAGCAGCTTCCCTGCCCGGAGAGGTGGTTACTGACTTGAAACTGTAGTTTTATTGGCCACTAGGGGTCATTTCCATAACTCCTTCATCTTCCTCTCTTAAAACCTAGTTGCTCGTGGTTTGAGCGTCTTTTCAGGCTTGTTGGCTGTTGGTGAAGCACCCTCCAAGAGGAAAAACGCTGAGAGAAGAAGGGAGCCACTTTTGAGATTTTAAGTATTTTTCTCTGTTTATTTGCTAAGTTTTTCTGCATAGCTGCCTAGCTTGAGCATTTTCTGGCTTGTTAAACTTGATTTCTGTATTAGTAGCTGTATTTAGAGCACAACCAAAAGCTGTTTGCTGAATTTCCTGTTTGCACTTAATTTTAAATCGTTTTTTTCTTAAAACTTGCATATTTTCTGTCCTTGACCTAGCACTCTTGTGTGGGGTCATTTACTGCACTGTTATAACTTGATATTACTTGTGAACCTCTGCTATCTCTGTACAAAACAAAAAAAAAAAATCTTGCTTTTTTCCCACTTTTCTGAGAGTTAAAAAAGTTCAGTTACAGGCTTGCTGTTCCTGAACTGTTTGAAAGTTTCTGTGAGGCCATTTTGCTTGGGCTGAAGGAGGGTCTCTGTGTTTATCAGTGGGAGTGACTAACATTGAGCAGCTTCCCTGCCCCGGAGAGGTGGTTACTGACTTGAAACTGTAGTTTTATTGGCCACTAGGGGTCATTTCCATAACTCCTTCATCTTCCTCTCTTAAAACCTAGTTGCCTCGTGGTTTGAGCGTCTTTTCAGGCTTGTTGGCTGTTGGTGAAGCACCCTCCAAGAGGAAAAAACTTTTGAGATTTTAAGTATTTTTTCTCTGTTTATTTGCTAAGTTTTTCTGCATAGCTGCCTAGCTTGAGCATTTTCTGGCTTGTTAAACTTGATTTCTGTATTAGTAGCTGTATTTAGAGCACAACCAAAAGCTGTTTGCTGAATTTCCTGTTTGCACTTAATTTTAAATCGTTTTTTTCTTAAAACTTGCATATTTTCTGTCCTTGACCTAGCACTCTTGTGTGGGGTCATTTACTGCACTGTTATAACTTGATATTACTTGTGAACCTCTGCTATCTCTGTAAAAACAAAACAAAAATATCTTGCTTTTTCCCACTTTTCTGAGAGTTAAAAAAGTTCAGTTACAGGCTTGCTGTTCCTGAACTGTTTGAAAGTTTCTGTGAGGCCATTTTTGCTTGGGCTAAAGGAGGGTCTCTGTGTTTATCAGTGGGAGTGACTAACATTGAGCAGCTTCCCTGCCCCCCGGAGAGGTGGTTACTGACTTGAAACTGTAGTTTTATTGGCCACTAGGGGTCATTTCCATAACTCCTTCATCTTCCTCTCTTAAAACCTAGTTGCCTCGTGGTTTGAGCGTCTTTTCAGGCTTGTTGGCTGTTGGTGAAGCACCCTCCAAGAGGAAAACGCTGAGAGAAGAAGGAGCCACTTTGAGATTTTAAGTATTTTTCTCTGTTTATTTGCTAAGTTTTTCTGCATAGCTGCCTAGCTTGAGCATTTTCTGGCTTGTTAAACTTGATTTCTGTATTAGTAGCTGTATTTAGAGCACAACCAAAAGCTGTTTGCTGAATTTCCTGTTTGCACTTAATTTTAAATCGCTTTTTTCTTAAAACTTGCATATTTTCTGTCCTTGACCTAGCACTCTTGTGTGGGTCATTTACTGCACTGTTATAACTTGATATTACTTGTGAACCTCTGCTATCTCTGTAAAAACAAAAACAAAAAAAATCTTGCTTTTTCCCACTTTTCTGAGAGTTAAAAGTTCAGTTACAGGCTTGCTGTTCCTGAACTGTTTGAAAGTTTCTGTGAGGCCATTTTGCTTGGGCTAAAGGAGGGTCTCTGTGTTTATCAGTGGGAGTGACTAACATTGAGCAGCTTCCCTGCCCCGGAGAGGTGGTTACTGACTTGAAACTGTAGTTTTATTGGCCACTAGGGGTCATTTCCATAACTCCTTCATTTGTCCTCGGAGGAGTGGTTTAGGGCAGTGACTTGTGGTTTGTTGGCCAATTTGGGTCATTTCCTGTCTTTTCCAGCCCCTGCTATAAAGCACGCTTTAGTTGCTACTGTTGCACACTAGGGCATTAAGCAGGTTTAAACTATTCGGCTACCTAAAGTCCACTCTTCAAATTTTCCCTTAAAACTACCTTCCTCGAACTATACTACTGATCTAATCAGCGTATCCTATAATTAAAAGATCATCTCTACTTGACTCCAAGTAGACTATTCTCTATCTGTTAAACGTAGCACTTGCTCCTACAGTACTTATTACCTTGATACGGCACTCTTGTCATAGATAGTACCCCAAAAGGCAACCCCCATTTCTCGGTCACCCACGCCCCCGGAATCTTTTTAAAGTTTTTTGTCTATTCCTTCTAGCATGTCGAGGATCAGTTGCTAGTGTCCTCTCCTGCTCAGCTGGTGAACCTGGGAATATTGAGGCAATGTTACAATTGCCTCATGTACAGACAACCCTCTCCTCCTCCCACAAAACACAAATACATGCGAGAGATGCAACTACGGCCAAACTGGAGGCTGAGCTCTCTCAACATAGGACTGGCAAGACCAGTCAGGAGGAGAAGGTTACCACACACACTATAGACCCAGTCTCACATATTACCATTACAACCTCAAATCATACACATAAACACACAAAGACATACTGGAGGCTCTGATCAAAAATCTACCAAAACAGCAGAGGCCACCAAAGCAGACACCCAAACAACCACCACCTCAGAACACAACACCTGCAACACATAGACCTCACAGTCAGAGTGTCAAACAGTCACAGCCCTTAAGGCCAAACACAATGCCAGACACACTAGTCATTGGTGACTCCATAGTCAGACACACTGACGTCCCACCAGACTGAGTAAGGAGAAGGTCACAGTAAGCTGCCTGTCGGGCGCTAGAATCCGCCACATAACGCAAGCACTCAGGTCTCTCAACAGCAGGTACAAATATGATTCAGTCATTGTCCACGCTGGTGTAAACGACCTGAGTGGACTACATGAAAGAGACATTGAGGAGCTCTCTGATTATGTAGCCCAGACAGGTATGACCCTGACCTTGAGCAGTATCCTACCTTCACCAAGAATGATGCCACAATACAGAGATAAGATGATCAGCTTTAACAATTGGCTTAAACACTGGTGTCATTCAAAGGGGATCCAGTGTCTGTCTGCCTGGGATGACATGCTGGACAAGCCACGCTGCAAGGGACGGCTTGCACCTGTCACCCTGGGATTCCGGATATTGGCAAAGGCTCTTGCCACCCCCATAGTGCCTTTTTAGGCAAGGCTCAAATTCTAAACCTACCACCCTAGAACACAAAAAGGAAAAAACTAAGGGTAATGCTGCTCAATGCCAGAAGTCTAAATCTCAAAATGCACGCACTTGAGGCCCTTCTCAGTATGGAGAACATCGATGTCTGTGCTGTGACAGAAACCTGGTTCAAGGCTCCTGAGAGCACCCCGGCGCTATCAGGTTTTACCTCATATCATGCTCCGCCCCAAAATCTGGACAATACCAAGAAAGGAGGGTATCCATATTCATCAAGGACACCCACACCTCAAGACTGGTGGCATGCATCAGAGACCATCCAGGTGCAATTAACCATAGGCAAGACTGCTCTGCAAATTGTAGCATGTTACAGGCCACCCTCACAAACTCAGGAACCTCACATGGCCTTCCTGAAAACACTAGAGGGGATAAATGTATCACCAAACACCATCATACTAGGTGACTTCAATTACCCTAATATAGACTGGGAACACTACTCAAGCCCAAACACCCTAGCCCAAAAGTTCCTGGAATTCATAAACTCAAATGCCATGGAACAACTAGTCACCATCCCCACAAGAGGAGATAACATACTTGATCTCATCATCACGAACATGGGAGCACAATGTTCAACACCGAGGTGTACCTCACTGGTGAGATCAGACCACAAACTAATCTCGCTGGAGGTCCTCATCCCACCCCACCTGAAATAAAAAAGACCACAGTAAAGAACTTCTCAAAAGCCGACTTCACACTTCTAAAGACTAGTGTGGTCTCCTTTAAGGCCCCGGAAAACAGTACTCAAGCAGCTGAATCACTTACAAATGCCTTCTACCAGCACCTGCAGGACTGCATGGATAAGGCAATCCCAAGCAAAACAAAGACTCTTTGTACCAAAGGCAAGCATCCAGTCTGGTGGACCCCAGCCATAAACAAACTCTACAACAAAAGGAGGAAGCTACTACAAGATAGAGCAAAATCCTTAAAAGGTAAGACACCCTTGATCACTATAAGTAAAAACTAAGAGCTCTCATAAAATCATCCAAAGCAAATTTCGAGAGAAAAATAGCTAAAGACTCAAAAGACAATCATAAGGCCTTCTTTAGCTATGTTAGAAACCTGGGAGGAAACTCCCAGATATGCTCAGAGCTAGTTCAAAATGATGTGAAGATTACTGATCCTACAGACATTGCCAACATACTGGCTGACAGGTTCAGTGCAAACTTCTCCCTCCCCCAAAAGGAGAGATATCTATACCAAACGATTGCAGCCCCCAAACATCTCCAGCGCCCAAGTGAGAACTGCTCTCTCCAAAGCAAAAACACAGCATCCATGGGACCTGATGGTGTCCCCGGCTGTGTGCTCCATGAACTCAATGAGGAATTAAACCCACAGCTAGGACAGCTGTTTAATCAAAGTCTTACCTCTGGATACAGAGTGGCGCACTGCAACTGTGGTACCACTTCACAAAGGCGGTGCCTCCACCGACCCTGGAAATTACCGCCCATTAGCTTGACAAGCCTTATCTGCAAAGCCATGGAGAGGATCATAATGGACCTCATAAATAAAGACATAGGGAATTTGCAGACTTTGGATCCAACCCAGTTTGGCTTTGTCAAAGGCAGATCATGCCTTTTAAACTTGGTTGACTTTTGAAACAGTCACCAAAGCCATTGATGAGGGAAAGGCAGTCCATACAGCCTACCTCGATCTGGCTAAGGCCTTCGATACAATACCCCATTCGGGTATCATTGAAAAACTCATCAGCTTAAATGTCAACCCATACATCACAAGATGGGTTGCAAACTGGCTGAGTGACAGAACCCACAGGGTCAGAGCTGCTGGCGCCATGTCAGACTCAAAGCCTGTCACAAGTGGTGTCCCACAGGGCTCAGTCCTGGGCCCACTCTTGTTTGGCATCTACTTAAGTACAAGCAAACACAGGAGGGTTATGGCTGACAAAGTTTGCAGATGACTGCAAACTGGGCGCCATAGTAGAAAACACATCTGACACAGATATCCTTCAGAAGGGTCTCACAGAAACGGATAACTGGTGCCAGAGCCACGGCCTAAAGTTAAATGCCAAAAATAGTCATAAAAACAAGGTTACCCTAGCTACCAAATAGGTGGCAATCCACTGAGCACAGAAGAAGTTATCAGGGACCTGGGGACCCAGGTTGATAGTAGTCTGTCATTCGACACCCATGTAGCTAAAGTAGTTAGGAAGACCTTCTACATTGCCCACCTTATCATGAAGGGATTCTCATCTAGATCAAGGGAGGTCATAGTCTCCCTTTACTCATCACTCATCAGACCAATGATTGAGTACAATGCCCCATTCGGAATGTATCTGACCCGACACTTGCAGCAGCTGGAGAGGCCACAAAAGTTCCTCACCAAAAGGATAAAGGGTCTCAAAAATCTGTCCTATGCTGCCCGACTGAAAGAACTCCAGCTCTATTCAGCTCAGAGGTGACCTTGCCTAACATACAAGGCCATGTCAAACCCAGATTTGATGAATATGCTTCACCTCAAAAATCTAGATCCATCAGAGCCACAAGACCTAAACCTTGACACGGCTATTAATAGGACGTGCTGGAGGGATAGATTCATCACCCAAAGACTCCCTATGCTGTGGAACAAAATCCGGATACATGTGAGGCAGAGCATGGCCTTGTTCAAGAGAAATCTTGACCAATGGATGAGGATTACCTCAGTGTCACTGACAGAGGCACAGAAAAATAATGGGTATAGTTCCCCATACTAAAGGGGTGGCCTAAGCCACAAAACGATGGGCTAGGCTTGTAAATGCCCTCGGGCAGATAGCCTAGTATGAACCTATGAACCTATGAACCTATAAGTAAAACCAGCATATGTTGACCATCCTATGACCCTCCTAGTTGAAGTTGTTAGTAAGCCATTAGTATGTGTTCCACATTTTGCCCATTTGTTCCACATTATGAGGGCTAGTGTTCCTTATTTTAGAAATGGAAGGTTGAGAGCTATGACCCAATGACAGACTTATTTGTCGCTATTCGGGGGTCCCTGTTTGACCCCATTTTATTGAGCTAAGCGACAGAGAGCTTTGCCAGCAGACAACCCAGTAATCAAAACATAAACCGTTAACATTAATGTGAATAGAGAGAGAGAGAGTTACTAAATTAATATTATTTTACAGTTTTAACTTGGGAATGCCACGAATTCAGTATATTTTCAGACACTGAATTCACAGGGCGAGTTGGAAAAATAATTTAAATAGTGTCATTTATTTACTGATTACATGCTTTGATAACTGGGTACAGCAGGGAATGAACCTTTGTATTATAGCTCCAAGAAACAAAAATCCAGCCACAGCCTTCACAAGTGCAAGGAGATAGCACAAAACAGCATAGCAAAATATCCATGCACGCCTGAAATGTAACAGTCTGCTAACGTCACAGTCCTTTATTTACATCTAGCCATGAGTCCCTTTATCTTCTGAAATAGTTGATATCTGTGAGTGTTTTGCTTTCTTTAAGACAGTGAGATTAACTGAACCTGAATATCCAGTATGTTAATTTTATTTTGGATTTATTAACCACATTGGTTATTTGTTCAACACATGGCTTTGTGTTAGTTTTTTCCCCTCACACCATCAAGGTTTGTAGTTAAGTCTAAACTTTGACAGTGTGAAGTTGGAGTTCTGCATGTTCTCCCTTTATCTATATTTTTTCTTGAAACTGCCATTTATACACATAATGTTACTTATCTTTGCCTCGTGGCCCATGTTATAGCTGTAAAGGGTCTATGGATCAGCTCACTTGCTCAGTTAATGATAACAAAATAAAATTAAAATTCCACATCATAAAATAATTTTGGGACACCCAGCTGACTTTTACCTACATTCAAGTGATAATTCATGAATATATTCCAGCAGTGTATTAACCTTACCACGTGTAGTAAACTAATTCTGTAGTGTGTGTGTGTGTGTGTGTGTGCCCACGCTCAAGACAAAGATCATGATTAAACGAGGCCCTAAGCAGTGTAATCAACAATATCCTAGTACTTATTTCTCTCCCCAGTTTACCATAAAACATTGTTCAAAGAATAGTGCGCAAACTATTTTCTTCCTTACTGTTACAATGAACACAGTGCCTTCGTTGAAGGTTGGGCTTCGAGCTGGCACCTCGGCACAGTAAAAATCTACAGCCAATCATTAGCGGACTGGAGTTCCGCTGTGGCGACCCCTAACCAGGAAAAGCCGAAATAAAGAATAAAGAAGAACATTTACAATGAACACAGAGATATAGATTTAATTTAAAACTTGTATTTCAAATTTTACAGCAAAACACATTGCTAGATATTTGCTAAACAACAAACTACAAGAGATATGCTCACATTCATAGCTAAATATCATTTAATGAAGCTCTAATTAATGACAGTGTGAAGAATGCAAGGATTCAAAAGCAAGGATACGGTCCATTGGACTCAAGTGTCCCTTTTTAGGGGCAGACCAGGAGTACTGTCTGGTGAAGTGACTTGGTCAGTCACACAGTAGACAAATGAAAGCTGAGGTAATCAAATCCTGCACTACAGGAAATAGTTAATTAACAGCTCATAACCTTATTCAGCTGCACTATGCGCCAGAACAATACTTCTATAAGTTCATATGTTCATAGGAGATTACTAGGTTAATGACTTAAGGGCCCTTACAAGCCCAGCCAATATAATCTGATTTTACCCAATATGTGGCCTTTAGGGTCAAGAGGATGGCATGGATTTGTGCCTGTCCATTCAGTATCTTACAAACTGCTCAGTCCATAATGAGCATAGCCACTACCCTAGGTGTGAATTTGCTGTTCCCCATCCTTTGATCCAAACTGTGCCTGAAAAGGACCAGGGAAGAGCTGTGCTTAATGTGCACAGAAGTCTGTTCCAAAGAAGGGGAAGTCTCTGAAACACATATCTGTCTCTCCAGCATGTTTTGTTTGAGTCACCGACTAAGTTTAGATTCCTAGATCAGGTGTCTTTTGTGCTGTTTGACTTATGGATGTGTAGCAGCTCCATCAGGACTAGATTTGTGCGTGCCTTTTAGGTCAGGTATAGGTCACCCCTTAATATTCGGTAGGAGACAGAGTAAAGGGATAGGGCTTTTAGTGTAGCCGTGTAGCTCATGTTGTTTATACCCTGTATTTTCTTTGGGAGGAACCGCTGATGTCACTCCAGCTTAAGTGCCTAGTCAAGTACATGTCAAATAGTGCATTGCACTCAGTTATTGGTATAATGAGGGCCATGTGCAGTGGCACTATAATTTCTTTGAATCTGTATGCCATACCTTTACTTATAAGATGTGCCACATAAAAGGATTTCTTCACTACTGTGGACACGTAATAGTCAAAGTTCAGGCTGCATTCTATCTGTGTACCTAGATCTCTCACCTTTGAAACTGCTCTAAGGAATGACTGTTGATGTTGTAATTTGCAGGGTATTTGACTTCTCAAAGGGTATGATAATAATTGTTTTGCATTTAGTTTTAGGCCATGGTTCTGGCACCAATCATTTGTCTGATCTAGACCCACTGGAAGGATATTTACATCATTGGGGGATTCAGTGATTGCCCCCACTTGCAGTTATTGGCAAACTTTGTCACCCAGAGGTCTTCCACATTAGCCTTGACTTCAGAGATGTATATTCTGAACAGGAGTGGCCCCAGTACTAAATCCTGAGGCACACTAATAGTAACTGGCCTCTTGCTGGATCTGTATTCACCCAGTTTAACCATGTGTCCTGTTTGTGAGTCAGTTGGTTATCCATCTGGTGACATAAGGGCTTATGCCCAGTTTTGTGCATTTATTTATAATACTTGAGTGGGGAAATGTGTCAAATGCCTTTGCCAGGTCAAGGTAGGTGATACATACCATTTTTACTCTCATCCATGGTCTTAGTGACTTTCTCAGAGAAATCCACCTGGTTCAGTAGGCATGACTTGCTCTTGACAAAGCTGAATTGGGTCATGTCCAGTGTTTGGACATCTTCTATGTCATTATTTATCAGATCCATGATTATTCTTTCCATGGTCTGACATATAAGACTAGTCAAACCTATTGGTCTGTAATTTCCCAGGTCAGCAGATTGTCCCCCTTTATGCAGAGGGATGACTGTTGCTGTCCTACACTCTTCTGAGATGAAGCCGGTCCAGAGGCTGTGGTCAAAAAGAGATCCTAATGGGCCTGATAAGTCCTGATTTAAGCTGTTTAAGAGGCAACCTGGTATATTATCAGCCTCCACTGAAGCCATGTCTTTAGCTTTAGAGAGTGCAGTGCCAACCTGTTCTTTGGTGATAACTGGTGGTGGAGTGGTGGAGGTTATTTCTTGGGGCAAAACTAGGTGTGATGGGATGGTAAAATTTTGAGCTGAATTTGTTGGCCAGCAGATTTACTATATCTTCCGGCTGAGTATAGGAGATGCCATCTACAAATAATTCCACACATTGCTGGATTTTGCCCTTAAGATTGCGGGCATAACTGAAAATGCCTTATGGTTGTCATTAGCTTTGGAGGCTATTTTTACCTTAAATTCTGCTTTCAGAGACTTGACTAGTTCCCTGATTCACTAGTTTAGACTAATGAAAGACTTATTACTCTGTTGTGCACATTCCCTCTTACTTCTTTCCCTCTTACATCTTGACATAATTTTCTTTCTTTTGTTGTGCATCCTATTATAGCCTAACACAGTACATTTTACTATGTGTGTAAAAAAGAAAATTAAACTGAAATATATTCAGAGTTAAATATTAACATTAAACTCATAGACAAAGTTGCCAAGTTTATTTACAGCCAGATAATAAACACACTGTCAACACTCAACATAACAGTTTAACCAAAAACTGTACCCAAAGAACATGGTTTATATAATGATGACGATGGTCCTAATTACTGCAGTTGATTCCTTCTTTGATATCATAACTACTCTTGGATACAAAAGTTTTATTCACACACATGCACATATACACACATTATTGCCAAGTACAGCCTCTTGTTTGACAGCATACACAGATGTTTATTTATGATCAAATGAACAGGCAAATATAAAATAATGACCTATAAATGTATTTCAGCTTGCTGCTGCAACAGCCGTATAGTGCATCCCATTGTATGTTCCATCAGAGATAAAGGCTAAAAATCATGAACCTATTTTCTGAAGGATATGAAGTCTGAAATTCACATTTATTGCTACCCATAACACTTTGTCAGAAAACACATATTTCAGGAGGAACATTTCAGAGATATGAGACAAAATCAGATACAATGTAGAGCTATACCTCTGTACACACACACACACACACACACACACACACACACACACACACACACACACACACACACACACACACATACATACCACAGACAGACAGACACACATATGCACACACAGAACTGACCATCAATTATAACCAATTGTATGACGGTACAACTCAGGTATCTGCCTAAGATGAAGTAAATGGTTAAATACACAAATAAATATACCTCCAACCACTGCTGTCAGAACCATACAGTGTAAACCATTGCAGCTCTCCTTTGCCTCCTCAGTTTCTTAGTTCAAGAATTACAGACAAAGACCAAAAATTAGGAAAAGATTTTAAAGATTTTTTCTTATATACTTAGAAAGTTGACAAAATAGCAAGCTTTGCATTGACAAGCATTTTCTAGATTCAAAGTCCGAAACTCAGTTCTCTATTGAAATGTCAGTACTCAAAATGTAGACTGTCAACATGCTGGGAAAAAAGACCAAAAACCCAAGAAGAGAACGAATCTCCAAAATTGCTATTATCCTTTAAACTTCATTTTTTGCAGGGGGGGGGTCGGCGGCTGCAGCCTCCCATGTGGGGGTCAAGTCACCAACCCCCTGAACTTATATACTTATATATTACCAACTCTGAGATAGCCATCCATTCCTCACAAAAAAGGGAATATTTTGAGGAATAGCCATCTCAGACTTACTATATTTAAGTCCGTTTTACGACTATTCAGTCTCCATGTTTTGGGACTCACTCTAGCAGGTCCCAACATTTAAAATGCTTACCTTGAAACTCACATGCATGTCATTATTTGGTGACTGCAATCAAAAACAATGTTTCAGAAAGCTACAAAAGTTACAAGAAATAGTTCAAATACCTTTCAGCTTCTCCGCTTAAGAATTCTTAAAAAAAAGCAAAAAATAATGGAAGGACAAAAGCCCACAAAGGGGCATTTTTTAAATATTAATCTGTTAATCAGGTAAACTCAGTGGACAAAGTATCCATTTTGAGAGGTGACCCTGGAGCACTGTCTGCTTAAGTGATTTGCACAAAGTCACTCAGTAGGCAAATGGAAGTGGAAGGAATCAGACCCTATACTTTTGCCTACAGCAAGCTGTTCATAATCCTGTATGGTAAGTACCAGGCAACTATAATTTACTAAAAAGTTAATAGAATAACACGTGTTGCAGCAAATGAATTGTCTGAACAATAAGAAGTATGCAATGCCAATGACTGGCAATACTGACTGATAGCAATCTTCACTGATTTGCCATAAAAATCAAACATTTGTGAGAACTTTAAAAACTCTAATGACTGGCATTACAAACTGACTATAATCTTCATTGATTTCCAAGAAAATCAAACATCTTATGAAGGATACACAAATATGAGGCAAAAATCAGAGGCAATCTGCAAACTTAGAGATAGTTGAGAGGTAGAGTGTTGGCCACTGACCTCGCATGCATGTTGGCACACACAGATACATACTGTTCTTATCACATCCAAGTGGCAGTATCTTCAGCACTGCATGGTACCATGTTATTTTCTGAAAAAGACCACACTATATTTTTGTACATTAGTGGTCTGTTTTGACTACAGTAAGCTCTAGGTAGTCTCTCTCTACCTCTCTTTCCCTCTCTCTCCCTCTCTCTCTCTCTCTCTCTCTCCCTCTCTCTCTCTCTCTCACACACTCCCTTTCTCTCTCACACACTCCCTTTCTTTCGCTCTCTCTCTCTTTCTTTCTCTTGTTTTCACTCTCTCTCAATAGCTGTACAGTCAAGATAATGAAAGAGAAGAAATCACAGCTGTTGCACATCAAAGTGTGTAACAAAGACAAAATCAAAGTCCAGAGAGTGTAGCGGGTCACGTTTTAATAATTCCCAGCTTTAGTGGAACCCCCAGCTAGCACTGAATCCTGTTATGCTTAATCTGGTTGTGTGTGTGTTTGTGGGCATGTGTGTGTGTGTGTGTGTGTGTGTGTGTGTGTGTGTGTGTGTGTGTGTGTGTGTAAGTTGGAAAGTTTAAGAAGCTTACTAATACTTCACATCAATTTGAACATGTAGATAGATATACAGAAATCTGTACCATAGTCTACTAGTTAATGTTAAAAATAGAAAGGTGTAATCCTCATACTAGCTTACAAACTTTCATTAAAAGTTACTCATGTTTTAGCAAATGCATAAGATCTAAATCTATATATTTTATTAATTATTCTTATTGCATGGAGCTAAGATAAGCTATCATGCCAGCAATAAGAAAAAGAACAAACACTGAAGTATTATGTAACTTATGGTCAGGGCTTAATGAGGCAGGAATCCAGCATCTGATTGCCTTTTTCCCTTGACCATTCATCATGTTTCTGACACATTGCCCCAGACAGTCTAACAGTTGCACATTGAAAGAGTGTATTTCATATTCATTGTTACATTTGTTTGACAAATAGCCATGATCAATAATATTGAATCCCATTAGTTCATAAGAAAATATTTTTTTGCAAGTATGTGATAAATGAAGGTGCTGGAGTATACTGGATGCACAATAAATGATAACCTGTGGTAAATAGTCCTTTATTCGACCATATTCGTACAATCAACAGAACAATCAGATAGATTATGTCCACAACTTAATAAGACAGGAGAGACAGTGTCAACTTTAGAAACTGAAGCATTAGTAACCTCCAAAGGAGAAGCTAGTTCCTGTATTGTTTCAAATTCCGTTTGCCAGTCTGGTTCTGTCTGGTTGTTAATTGTTTTGGTCTGGCTCCTAAAAAATTCTGGTTGTTAGATCTCAAATTATAATGACTTGAACCATGATTGTCCTGTACCCTTTCAGACCTTCTAGGATTGTCCTATAGGCCTGCGTCTGTAAGGTCATCGTTACCCGCTGAACAGTTGTCCAAAAATGGTTGGTTGTTATCATAGTTATTATTAAATGAAGATTGCAAAGTATTATTGTTACTAGAAGCTTGAACTGAACTCACTAAACCTATCTGACTGTTCTGTTGATGATTCTTTTGTGCCTAACAGTATAAGATACAATGGGGGGAACAATGTAAAGTCTCTTAATTTACCTATAATATTGACTAATATTGATGGTGATTTTAAGGTTTACAACTATTCTACAGTAACCATAACACAAGAACAAGTAGAGCTCTTTTCAAAGGGTTACACTTACGTTCCCGCACAAAGGTTAGATTTAGTTAAAACTATAATTGACATCAAATTATTCACGAGGAAACTCAACTTCAACTTAATGATGGGAGACAATATAGCTTCAAACAATAACCCTTTCAGAATTCCTAGCATTTTTAATCCACCTTTGCACCCACTGCTAAATGTTTTTGAACAATTGTGCGAGTTAGATATCCGCCAGAAATTTAAGTCAGGGCATAATTTCCCTACATTTGGTAACACTTCCAAAGCCGAAAAGGATTGAATAGATGTCATCAAACTGTACGACATTCAGATTTGTAAACCAGACAAGGGAGGGGGCCTAGTTATTTTTGATAGTGACAACTATAAAGCTAGAATGTTACACTTATTGGACAGTCCATCTTACCTCCTTAGTTCAAGATCTGAGACTAATGGTGCTTATAATACTATCAAGAACAGCATTGAGGAAATGTTTATCGAAGGTAGGATCAACCACAGCATCTTCAGTTTTATGTGTACATCTTATCCTAGGTTTCCCCACATGTTTGGAATACCTAAAATACACAAAGATATTGGTAACCCCCCTATGCGTCCACTTCTGGATGGTAGGGGTTCCCTACGTATCAATGTGCAAAAGTTGTGGATGCTATATTACAGAAGTATTTAGCTAAGATTAACCACATATGTAAGGACTCTTGGGCTTTTCTTGATAAAATGAATCATTTAGATTTTAGCTCTACTTATAACTTTCTTACTGTGGATGTTAAATATCGGTATACATGTATTCCACATGATATAGCTTTGGAATGGGTTAACCAATTTTTGAGAATAAATGGGGCCGAGAATGCTGAGATGTCACTTGTGAACAAACTATTGGTGTTGATTCTTGACAATAACTATTTTATGTTCGCAGATAATTTTTGCCTACAGCAAGTTGGGGTTGCAATGGGCTCCCCATGTGGAGCAAGCATAGCCAACTCAGTTATGGATAACTGGGAACATCTATATGTCTTCAATAACTGCAAATTCAAGGACAAATTTATCTTCTATACTCGTTACCTTGATGATATTTTTATATTGTTAGACGGTGACAGCACACTTAGTGATAAGGTGGTGGATTATTTCAACATAACCACACAGTTTTTACAGTTCACCTCTACATTCAACACCATGTCTATAGCCTATCTGGATATCCAGCTAAACAAGGATTTGAGTCTTCAGAATTTCACTGCTAGAATTCATAGAAAGAGTACGTATTCGAACTCTTTCTTACACTATTCTAGTTGTCATCCCCACTATCAGAAGCGAGCAGTAGTTAAGGGCCAATTGGTGAGAGCAACCCGTATCATCACTCTTGACGACGACTTTCATGTGGAATGTTCTTTTCTTAAGAACTTGTTCCTTCATCGAGGCTACCCAGACCATATGGTTAGTGACATCATAGAAGAGGTCTCACATAAACGTCTTCGATGTGTCTACAAACCTATTCTACATGCAACACCAGTATAACGATAGGCCAGACACACCATCGTCTCAAGGTTGCAATGCCTTCTTGGACCCCCACTTTCAAGGGCCTATGTTTATTACAATTTACAACACCAATAGTAAGGACTGCTTTGAGATTTTATGTAAAAACTGGGCAATCTTCAGGAGTGACCACACTGTGTGTTAGAGACTTGGTGATCAACGAAAAGTGATTTTTAGAAAAGCTAAAAATCTCAAAGTATTGTTTGAACAACAGAAGCAGGGTCTAAGTAGATCCGTAGGTATGTATAAATGTCAATCTTGCAATTACTGCAAATATGTCACGGAATCTAATAGGTTCAAGCTAGAAGGTCAGACATATAGCTTGAAGCACAGAGTTAATTGTAACTCTAAAATGATCATTTATCTAGCCCAATGCCAAAGCTGTTTAGTATTTTATATCAGTAAGATGGAGAGACGTATCCGTGATCGTATGTATTAACACATCTATGCTATTAGAAAAAATAAACATAATAATGCCTTGGCGAAACATGTTCTTTGTCACCCAGATCATTCTTTCAAATTTATGGTGATAAACCAGGTTGCTGAGAATAAAAGGGGGGGGGGTCCAACTGGCTTAAAATCGGAAGAGCTTGAACTTACCTGGAAGATTAGATTAAATGCATACAATGTCCCTGGTTTAAATGAAAACTGCTCTATCAGCAGTATTTTGAAGATCAAAAATTTAGTAAGATGAACTTGTTTGAAATTATATCATTTTAATTTATTTTACTTAAGTATTGTTGTCTTAATATTTTTACTTTTTTGACTTTATTGTTATTATGTTATTGTTAGTTGCCTTTTTAGTTTTTATGTAGGAGGTATAATATATAATAGTTTGTACTATAGGTGGTTCTGTATTAATGGTATTACTGCTTTAAAAGTTAATTAGCATTTCATTGTTTAATTGCTTTATTGAGCTGATGCTTGCTTGTGCTTATAAGGCGTATGCTACCTGCTATTATTTGTCTGAAAAAGTTTGTGGATGCCACAGAAACAAAAAGTGCTTTACATTGATTAAACTTATCAATTTATTGTTTTGTTGTTCAAGCGCCGCTTCTTTCGTTCTGATTTGTTTCCGTATTTAATGATATCAGCAGAGTGTTTGAATGCATATGGGCTACCTTAAAAGGAATATATCACTTTGGAGGATCAAATCACAGCACCTATGACAGCATTACCACTATACACATCAACATCAGTTGAAAATGTCCGACTTGCCTGTTAGCACTTGATTTGAAGACATGAGTACAAGCTACATACCACTGGATTTAAACATCTGCCATCTAAATCAAAATCCTACACAACTATGCACTAACTGATAACACAACACAAGAACACATATCATAGTTGCCTGATATCTGAATGGGTAATCGAGCATTGTATTGAAATGCATATGGCTTCCAAAAAAGGGAATGCAGTACTTTAGTTTTTTTCTCTTATTGTAAAGGTTTATACTAAGTGAAAGTGCAAACATCAAATCCATTGAAAAGGGAATACTGCCTATTATCCTCTGACTTACTCAGTAATCACACTTTGCCAGATGTCAACACCTGCCAGTGTGACTACATATATATTACATACATGTGCATTAACAGCTGATGTCACAGATGTCAGAATATCAGGAACATCATAAAGCATACACATGAAAGGAAGACTTCAGCAGTCTGTTTGAATGGCGATGACTCATCTAAAATGGGGCTTTGAGGGACCAAAATCCTGTTGTCATGTAAGTGTTCACACAAGTATGACTTATACATCACATCCATTGGGTAAGCCAGTCCTGTCTGTCACTATTTTTTTACACACATGCTGCGCTTATACATTGCCAGTTTAAATACCTACCTATCTAAGTTCATACTCTAAAGAACTGTTTATTAACTACTGAAGCAATGGAAGAAGTAATAGGAGAGGAGGAAGAAAGCACACTATTGAAGTGACGACTTCGTCATTGTGTTACAAAACTTTGGCTCACCTAAAAGTGGTGCTGGAAGCCTCAAAATCCTGCTTCCATGTTAGTGTTAGCCTAGATGGGATTATTGACCATTCCTGCCATCATTCTTTTGTTACACAGCCACAGTAGTTACGCATCAATGGATTCAAACACTTGGTGATCTAAGTCCAAAGGGTGTAGAACTGTGTATTAATCACGTGCCATAAGATAAGTCTGATTATAAGGGTCAGGCAGCACACATTTGAAGATATGACTTCATCACTGAGATGCAATGCATATGTTTGACCTAAAGGATAGTTCAAGAGTTGGAGAAGCATCTCCCTGTGTAAATGTTACCACTCAGAAGAAGTGTACACATCTGATGTGTTGGATAAGCCAGTCTACCAAGTCGTTATAATCACCTATACACACTCATAGCAGCTACACATTGCAGGATTTGAACATCCACTTCTCTAAATCCACATGCAATAGAACTCAGTATTAACTGCTCAAACCACAGAAGAAGGCTGATTACAATTGTCAGCACACATTTAAAGGGATAACTCCAGCACTGAGCTGGAGTGTATATGTTTGATCTAAAAGGAAGTTCAAAAGTTGGGAGCACCTGCCACAGGAGAAGTCTGATTACAAGTGTTAGACAGCATGCATTTGAAAGGAAGACACCATCATTGTGTTGCAGTGCATATGTCTGACCCAAAGAGGAGTGCAAAAGTTTGAGGAAGGGGAACGTATCCTTGTGTAAATGTAACCAGCCACATAAAGTGTACCCATCAGATGTGTTGGAAAAGTCAGTCTTTCAAGTCATTACAGTAACACAGATACTCATATCAGTTATACACTGCTAGGTTTGAAGACTGCCAAGTCCACATACTATTGAAGTGTCTGTTAACCACATGCACCACTGGAAAAGTGTGATTACAAGTGCCAGACAGCACATAGTTGTACTTTACACGACATATGTATGGGAGAATATACAGTGTGGTCTGACAACAGCAATGTGTCAGTCACAACTCACAACACACTGTAGAAATTACCTATACATAATTCCCATTAGATGTTGTATTGAGAGTGATATATATGTGTTTCATATAAAGGTGTATTGAACAGTGATGTGATGGGTGATAGTGACAGCTGTCAAGCAGTGGAGTGCCACCCATGCATTCCTGACTGCTTATCATCAACTCATTGCATCCATGTCTTGTGATTATATGTGGATCTTTGACATGTCTCCGTGATGTGTGTACAATTTGCAAGGCAAACATACAAAACATATAACACTGCAATCATTAATACTTTCCAGTTATGTTTGTTTTTGCAACACTTCACTGCAAAACACTTCTAAGGGTGATGTGAGAGCCTGCCACACAGATTTATATTACATAAGAATGTACTGTATTACAATGGACGCCTCATATGTGGAATATGGTAAGCCAATAAACCATATACAAATAATAGGGCTTACTGCCATTAAGTTCGCTCTGTCATAAATGAACACTGAAGCATACTGCTGGCAAGCTCATTTGTATGTCAGATGGCAAAGTATTAGGGCTTGCATAATGTTTTTGGAGTTTTTCACTTATGCCACAAAAAAGCAGTGCCATTTGCTGCTAAATGTCAAATGTCATGCCAATGACAAATACAGACGCAGACATTCATTTTTAAGCTACTTCTAGCTATGTGTGTATTGTGAACATTTACATTTTGACAAAATTATTGAGTTTTTTTAAATGTGAAATGCTGTTCACTGGAGAGTGTTGAAATTAGGGAGTGTACACAGTGCAAGATAGTGGGAAAGTAGTTAAGGAATGAGCAGGGTGGTGTTGGAACACCAACATATTTATGCACTACTTCATAAGGTAAAATGTTATAATAAAGAAAAAAGTTACAAATGCTGTCCACCTAACAATCTTACTGAACATTCTTTAGACCAGTGCATTATCTGAGCATAACACAAAGTAAGTCATATTCAACAAGCAGAAATCACACAGCTGAAGAGACCCTGACAGTTGTACACAGGAAGGGAATATGCGTGTGGACCAGACTTCATAATAGTAGTGATGAGTGACACATCTCATAAGGTGCACAGTAAACAGTACTCAAAACTGGGAGCAAGCAGAAGTAGGATGTTGGTACACTAATTAGGGAATAAGCAGGGTAATGGTCAGGAATCAAATAGGCATCCACTACTTCTACATGTAAAATGTTATAAAAGAGAGAAATCGAACTACTTTTTAACATAATGCTGTATTCAAACACCTGTCCGTGTTAATCAACATTCTGTAGACCTGATCTTTGTCTGAATACCCCACAGAGGATGTCATATTTCGGCTAGCCATACTCACACAGCTGAATGGGCAATGAGAAAAGTATGAAGCAAGGGTGTGTGCATCGCACTTTATAACAGTACCAAGAAATAAAAACCCCATATGTTGTAAAACAAACTCTATTGCCTTTTATACTAATACTAATGACTGTATCCTCATAGTCTATCAGTGCTGGTTTCTGTTGTGCAGTGCTGCTAAACATAGTCATGTGGAGCACTATATGAATGCAGCTGAAGGTTAAAAAATGTTTTTGCATAGGACAGGAAGTGGCAGTTACCATCGTGTAAGTATAGATAAATATTGGTAGTGATGCTGTGCAATGCAATGTGTCGGACAAGCATTCAGTATAGAAAGAGATGTTTTTGTTCATGGACCATTTATGGACATGTGCGTTGTGTGTGAATTTATTTTTTATGAGATTAAAGATGTGACATGGGGTGATAAGGAAGTGGTAAAAATGAAGGCTAATCAGAGACAAAGACAATGAGGGAGTAATGAAGCAATGCCAGGATGAGGGTGGGACAACATCATAACTATCCATTTGGTCACAAGCTTACAATGTACTAACACACATAATGTGACATATTGTGATAATCCCATTATAAAGGATGCACGACAACAACCTAATAATGTTGTTTAAACAACTGAACCCATTCAAGAATGCCATATACACACAATATGTGAAGTGGAGAGCTATGTATGTTTTTTTTTTTGTGTGTAACAGGCACCCTTTTTCAGTAAAGAGGAATGATGGGGATGGTATTTAGGAAGTGCTAGATATTTGTGATAAGCTAGATAACATACAGGACATATAAGACAGGCAGGGATGGTGATGCAAGAGTTTGTGGGACACCATGTCTGGGGATAGGCATGTAATATCAGAAGTGAATGTCCATCCAGCATGAATACAGTATGAATCTGATTATCACTCTATGAAATTGCCTCCTGCCACAGACACCTGATGCAGTGGTTGATGGGGTACTGATTTCCTGATTCTCTGTAGGCTCCTTTCTATACAGCTAATATGGACAACAAGGCCCCTCTCAATATTCTCCTTCACTATCCCTGTCAGCACCTGTTAGGTGACATAATCACCTTCTCTACTGCGACTAATGCCAGTGGATACCAATGTCGCCAGGTTGTGACCCAGACATGCTGGGTGTCTATGCCACCTGTGGTGGGATGATATCCAAGTGCCTGTTGCTGGTCTAGCTGTCCCTGTGCTGGTGGCTTGCTGTAGTAGACATGATAGTCCTCATGTCAAAAGAGAGAGAGAGAGGATGAGGGTGTAAACAACTGAGAAAAATATCATAAATGTCATATAATTGTAATATATCCCAGTCAGTACATATTGCCACATAAATGTATGATTTACACATTAACATATGACTGTGAGATCATATTTATGTGTTACATTATAGCTTAATGTCCTCAACTTGATACAGAAAATGCAAAAAGTGTGACAAGAGGAAAGCATGTTTATGCATTACAACTCATGGAATTAATATATGAAATTAGTAAAATGCTTTTCTAAATAATTAATTGCAGAATGATACATATTAACTAATACTGATTAAACATTTCTGCTTGGATTTGCACCCACAGACATCTTTATATTTACTGAACCATTGACTACTGTACTGTGCAAGACCTATTTGCCCAAGTATGTGCAATTTGCAAATACAGAGTATTGATAATCAGGTATTAGTTCTATCAAACATTTATGAGCTGATGTGCAAACAGTTGATTAGTTATTTTTACAGTCACTACTGTTATGAAATGGTAAACCGTCATACCTGAGACCATATTCTTTTCTGAGGTATTGCAGTCTCTCCTGGTGTACCTTCCTATTTTCTTCAATCTCTGCAGATTCTAAAGATAAGACATAAAGGCAAACAAAACAAAAAAATAATAATAATGAATACCTATGCATGTGTGTGTGTTGCCAAGTTATGGGTATTGTATTTCATCTTTATGGACCAGTAAACTTATACAAATTAGTTTGTTTGTACATTTAAAAGTGTCCACATCACTGAAGGAGGTCCTGCTTTCACCTTTCCAAGTTACTGTAATGGCAATGGCATTGTTCACCTATACGTGGGATGCAGTTACACTGGTGACTGTCTCAGTCAAGGTATTCCAACCCACTGTATTGTTACCTAGTATAGTTCATAGGTTCATAAGTTCATAGGTTCATAGGTTGGTACTAGGCTATCAGCCCAAGGGCCTATACAAGCCTAGCCATAACAATTCACTGGCTATGTATTCCCAGAATATTTACTTCCCTGGTCCCCTGTCTAGCAGGGTGACTGACATGACCCCCGGGGTGAATTTCCTATCTCTCATCCAATCGTCAAGGTTCCTTTTGAAGAGGGCCAAAGAGGGGCTTTACCTTGCAGAAGTCTTCAGCTGTAACATCTAACAAGGAATCCAACAAACATCTTTGACTCCTTCAGACACCATGTTTGTGATCTAAATGAAGAAATACCCTCACTATCACCTGCCATGCCTTCTCAACTATCTCTACAAAAATGGCAGGGATTTGGCCCCAATCCAGATCTCATGTTTGCTAGTCTGTGCACAATGACAGGCAAGCTACACAAAGGCATCTGCATAACAGGAAGCACAGAAATTGGCTAGAACTGAATGTTTGTGATAATTTCTCAATGTCTATTGCAGGTCAGAACCATGGCAGCAAGAGCTGGCCATGTTGAATGACCACTATACATACATTTTCCACATCATCTCCAGCATTCATGATGTGAAAAGTGTCACACACAAATGTGACCTAATCTCCATGATGTTGTTGTAATTCTGTGTTGTCACTATGTACAATTTGTTTAAATAGTAAACAATGCCTTGGCTGGACATGCAGATGTATTTGGCATGAATGATACCACCTTGGAATTGAACCTATGATAAAAACTAATATAACACTCAAAAGTTTGTGTATTAATTTGTAACACCACAGAAGAAGTGACATCCCAAGGGTACAAGTTGAGCACTACAGATTTGTACATGAGTGGACATCTACTTCTGATAGCCCTGTAACCAGTGCACTATACATTGTTTGATGAATTAATAAAGTTAGGTAAATATGTTTATGTTGAGAAGGTGTCATTCTATTCATTTTTGTAATATGTTCAGTGTTAACTAATGCGGGCCAAAGATAAGGGGCAGGATTCATGAAGCCTCCATGTAAGAGTTATAACTCATACACGGAGGCTGCAGTTAAACGGAGTGATGTCAGCATGCTCTGCATATTCATGAGAGCATGCTGAATCACACCTAAGGCTAATCCATGTAAGACAGTAGGCGTGTCTGCCAACAGGCCAAGCCCCTGTAGCGGACACGCCCCCAGAAGAATAAAAGTGCCCAAAGTAAACACCCACGACAGAGTCCATGGAAATGTGAATAAACACAACGCATGCCCCCACAGACTACGAACATAAAATGTACAAATGAACATCTCATAATTTTTTTTTAAATTATAAAGATGTTTAACTGCGTGAGTGCGCTGCTTGCACGGGCGTGCCAAGTGCAGCTACAGTTAGTAGTCAGTGGGAAAGCATACCTAAACTCAAATATGCAAAGTAAGGTGCCCCCCCTTAGAAAAATCCAGCCACTAGTAACCCGCAAAAAGCCCCCACGTGTCACAGTAAGCTGCCTGTGGGGCTAGAATCCACATAACGCAAGCACTCAGGTCTCTCAACAGCAGGTACAATATGATTCAGTCATTGTCCACGCTGGTGTAAACGACCTGAGACGCACCCCCTTTGGACTACATGAAAAGAGACATTGAGGAGCTCTCTGATTATGTAGCCCGGGCAGGTATGACCCTGACCTTGAGCAGTATCCTACCTTCACCAAGAATGATGCCACAATACAGAGATAAGATGATCAGCTTTAACAATTGGCTTAAACACTGGTGTCATTCAAAGGGGATCCAGTGTCTGTCTGCCTGGGATGACATGCTGGACAAGCCACGCTGCCAAGGGACGGCTTGCACCTGTCACCCCTGGGATTCCGGATATTGGCAAAGGCTCTTGCCACCCCCATAGTGCCTTTTTTAGGCAAGGCTCAAATTCTAAACCTACCACCCTAGAACACAAAAAAGGAAAAAAACTAAGGGTAATGCTGCTCAATGCCAGAAGTCTAAATCTCAAAATGCACGCACTCGAGGCCCTTCTCAGTATGGAGAACATCGATGTCTGTGCTGTGACAGAAACCTGGTTCAAGGCTCCTGAGAGCACCCCGGCGCTATCAGGTTTTACCTCATATCATGCGTTCCGGCCCCAAAATCTGGACAATACCAAGAAAGGAGGGGGGGTATCCATATTCATCAAGGACACCCACACCTCAAGACTGGTGGCAACGCACGATGCATCGGAGACCATCCAGGTGCAATTAACCATAGGCAAGACTGCTCTGCAAATTGTAGCATGTTACAGGCCACCCTCACAAACTCAGGAACCTCACATGGCCTTCCTGAAAACACTAGAGGGGATAAATGTATCACCAAACACCATCATACTAGGTGACTTCAATTACCCTAATATAGACTGGGAACACTACTCAAGCCCAAACACCCTAGCCCAAAAGTTCCTGGAATTCATAAACTCAAATGCCATGGAACAACTAGTCACCATCCCCACAAGAGGAGATAACATACTTGATCTCATCATCACGAACATGGGAGCACAATGTTCAACACCGTAGGTGTACCCCTCACTGGTGAGATCAGACCACAACTAATCTCGCTGGAGGTCCTCATCCCACCCCACCTGAAATAAAAAGACCACAGTAAAGAACTTCTCAAAAGCCGACTTCACACTTCTAAAGACTAGTGTGGTCTCCTTTAAGGCCCCCGAGCCGGCGGAAAACAGTACTCAAGCCGCTGAATCACTTACAAATGCCTTCTACCAGCACCTGCAGGACTGCATGGATAAGGCAATCCCAAGCAAAACAAAGACTCTTTGTACCAAAGGCAAGCATCCAGTCTGGTGGACCCCAGCCATAAACAAACTCTACAACAAAAGGAGGAAGCTACTACAAGATAGAGCAAAATCCTTAAAAGGTAAGACACCCTTGATCACTATAAGTAAAAAACTAAGAGCTCTCATAAAATCATCCAAAGCAAATTTCGAGAGAAAAATAGCTAAAGACTCAAAAGACAATCATAAGGCCTTCTTTAGCTATGTTAGAAACCTGGGAGGAAACTCCCAGATATGCTCAAAACTAGTTCAAAATGATGTGAAGATTACTGATCCTACAGACATTGCCAACATACTGGCTGACAGGTTCAGTGCAAACTTCTCCCTCCCCCAAAAGAAGAGATATCTATTCCAAACGATTTCAGCCACCCAAACATCTCCAGCCCAAGTGAGAAGTGCGCTCTCCAAAGCAAAAAACACAGCATCCATGGGACCTGATGGTGCCCCCGGCTGTGTGCTCCATGAACTCAATGAGGAATTAAACCCACAGCTAGGACAGCTGTTTAATCAAAGTCTTACCTCTGGATACGTACCCAGGAGTGGCGACTGCAACTGTGGTCCCACTTCACAAAGGCGGTGCCTCCACCGACCCTGGAAATTACCGGCCCATTAGCTTGACAAGCCTTATCTGCAAAGCCATGGAGAGGATCATAATGGACCTCATAAATAAAGACATAGGGAATTTGCAGACTTTGGATCCAACCCAGTTTGGCTTTGTCAAAGGCAGATCATGCCTTTTAAACTTGGTTGACTTTTTCGGAACAGTCACCAAAGCCATTGATGAGGGAAAGGCAGTCCATACAGCCTACCTCGATCTGGCTAAGGCCTTCGATACAATACCCCATTCGGGTATCATTGAAAAACTCATCAGCTTAAATGTCAACCCATACATCACAAGATGGGTTGCAAACTGGCTGAGTGACAGAACCCACAGGGTCAGAGTTGCTGGCCCCATGTCAGACTCAAAGCCTGTCACAAGTGGTGTCCCACAGGGCTCAGTCCTGGGCCCACTCTTGTTTGGCATCTATTTTCCCAAAGTACAAGCAAACACAGGAGGGTTATGGCTGACAAAGTTTGCAGATGACTGCAAACTGGGCGCCATAGTAGAAAACACATCTGACACAGATATCCTTCAGAAGGGTCTCACAGAAACGGATAACTGGTGCCAGAGCCACGGCCTAAAGTTAAATGCCAAAAAATGCATAGTCATACCCTTCGGGAAAAAAAAGGTTACCCCTAGCTACCAAATAGGTGGCAATCCACTGAGCACAGAAGAAGTTATCAGGGACCTGGGGACCCAGGTTGATAGTAGTCTGTCATTCGACACCCATGTAGCTAAAGTAGTTAGGAAGACCTTCTACATTGCCCACCTTATCATGAAGGGATTCTCATCTAGATCAAGGGAGGTCATAGTCTCCCTTTTCTCATCACTCATCAGACCAATGATTGAGTACAATGCACCATTCGGGAAAGTATCTGACCCGACACTTGCAGCAGCTGCAGAGGCCACAAAAGTTCCTCACCAAAAGGATAAAGGGTCTCAAAAATCTGTCCTATGCTGCCCGACTGAAAGAACTCCAGCTCTATTCAGTCCACCCCTTCTCAGAGGTGACCTTTTCCTAACATACAAGGCCATGTCAAACCCAGATTTGATGAATATGCTTCACCTCAAAAAATCTAGATCCATCAGAGCCACAAGGGCGGGAGACTTAAACCTTGCCACGGCTATTAATAGGACGTGCTGGAGGGATAGATTCATCACCCAAAGACTCCCTATGCTGTGGAACAAAATCCCGGTACATGTGAGGCAGAGCACGTCTGTGGCCTTGTTCAAGAGAAATCTTGACCAATGGATGGGAGATCGCAGATATACCCCAGGGATTACCTCAGTGTCACTGCTCGACAGAGGCACAGAAAAATAATGGGTATAGTTCCCCATACTAAAGGGGTGGCCTAAGCCACAAAACGATGGGCTAGGCTTGTAAATGCCCTCGGGCAGATAGCCTAGTATGAACCTATGAACCTATGAACCTATAAGTAAAACCAGCATATGTTGACCATCCTATGACCCTCCTAGTTGAAGTTGTTAGTAAGCCATTAGTATGTGTTCCACATTTTGCCCATTTGTTCCACATTATGAGGGCTAGTGTTCCTTATTTTAGAAATGGAAGGTTGAGAGCTATGACCCAATGACAGACTTATTTGTCGCTATTCGGGGGGGTCCCTGTTTGACCCCATTTTATTGAGCTAAGCGACAGAGAGCTTTGCCAGCAGACAACCCAGTAATCAAAACATAAACCGTTAACATTAATGAATAGAGAGAGAGAGAGTTACTAAATCAATATTATTTTACAGTTTTAACTTGGGAATGCCACGAATTCAGTATATTTTCAGACACTGAATTCACAGGGCGAGTTGGGAAAATAATTTAAATAGTCTCAGTTATTTATTGATTATATGCTTTGATAACTGGGAAGGTCCAGCAAGGAATGAACCTTTGTATTACAGCTCCAAGAAACAAAACTCCAGCAGCCACAGCCTTCACAGGTGCAAGCAGATAAACAGCACAAAACAGCATAGCAAAATATCCATGCACACCTGAAATGTAACAGTCTGCTAACGTCACAGTCCTTTATTTACATCTAGCCATGAGTCCCTTTATCTTCTGAAATAGTTGATATCTGTGAGGGTTTTGCTTTCTTTAAGACAGTGAGATTAACTGAACCTGAATATCCAGTATGTTAATTTTATTTTGGATTTATTAACCACATTGGTTATTTGTTCAACACATGGCTTTGTGTTAGTTTTTTCCCCTCACACCATCAAGGTTTGTAGTTAAGTCTAAACTTTGACAGTGTGGAGTTGGAGTTCTGCATGTTCTCCCTTTATCTATATTTTTTTCTTGAAACTGCCATTTATACACATAATGTTACTTATCTTTGCCTCGTGGCCCATGTTATAGCTGTAAAGGGTCTATGGATCAGCTCACTTGCTCAGTTAACAATAACAAAATAAAATTTAAATTCCACATCATAAAATAATTTGGGGACACCCAGCTGACTTTTACCTACATTCAAGTGATAATTCATGAACATATTCCAGCAGTGTATTAACCTTACCACGTGCAACAAACTAATTTTGTAGTGCGTGTTTGTGTGTGTGCCCATTAAGACAAAGATCATGATTAAACGGGGCCCTAAGCAGTGTAATCAACAATATCCTAGTACTTATCTCTCTCCCCAGTTTACCATAAAACATTGTTCAAAGAATAGTAAAACTATTTTCTTCCTTACTTTTACATTGAACACAGTGCCTTCGTTGAAGGTTGGGCTTCGAGCTGGCTCCTCAGCACAGTAAAAATCTACAGCCAATCATTAGCGGACCAGAGTTCCTGTGGCGACCCCTAACCAGGAAAAGCCGAAATAAAGAATAAAGAAGAACATTTACAATGAACACAGAGATATAGATTTAATTTAAAACTTGTATTTCAAAGTTTACAGCAAAACACATTGCTAGATATTTGCTAAACAACAAACTACAAGAGATATGCTCAGATTCATAGCTAAATATCATTTAATGAAGCGCTAATTAATGACAGTGTGAAGAATGCAAGGATTCAAAAGCAATGGTACGGTCCACTGGACTCAAGTATCCCTTTTTAGGGGCAGACCAGGAGTACTGTCTGGTGAAGCGACTTGGTCAGTCACACAGTAGACAAATGAAAGCTCAGGTAATCAAATCCTGCACTACAGGAAATAGTTCATTAACAGCTCATAACCTTATTCAGCTGCACTATGTGCCAGAACAATACTTTTATAAGTCAATATGTTCATAGGAGATTACTAGGTTAATGACTTAAGGGCCCTTGCAAGCCTAGCCAATATAATCTGATTTTACCCAATATGTGGCCTTTAGGGTCAAGAGGATGGCATGGATTTGTGCCTGTCCATTCAGTATCTTACAAATTGCTCGGTCCATAATGGGCATAGCCACTACCCCAGGTGTGAATTTGCTATTCCCCATCCTTTGATCCAAACTGTGCCTGAAAAGGGCCAGGGAAGAGCTGTGCTTAATGTGCATAGAAGTCTGTTCCAAAGAAGGGGAAATCTCTGAAACACATATCTGCCTCCAGCATGTTTTGTTGCGTCACCGACTAAGTTTAGATTCCTAGATCAGGTGTCCCTCATGCTGTTGGACTTATGAATGTGTAGCAGCTTCATCAGGACTAGATTTGTGCATGCCTTTTAAGTCAGGTATAGGTCACCCCTTAATATTTGATAGGAGACAGAGTAAAGGGATAGGGCTTTTAGTGTAGCGGTGTAGCTCATGTTGTTTATACCCTGTATTTTCTCTGTGAGGAACCTCTGATGTCACTCCAGCTTAAGTGCCTAGCCAGGTACATGTCAAATAGTGCATTGCACTCAATTATTGGTATAATGAGTGTCATGTGCAGTGGCACTGTAATTTCTTTGAATCTGTATGCCATACCTTTACTTATAAGATGTGCCACAAAAAAGGATTTCTTCAATACTGTGGACACGTAACAGTCAAATTTCAGGCTACATTCTATTTGTGTACCTAGATCTCTCACCTCTGAAACTGCTCTAAGGAATGACTGCTGATGTTGTAATTTGCAGGGTATTTGACTTCTCAAAGGGTATGATAATAATTGTTTTGCATTTAGTTTTAGGCCATGGTTCTGACACCAATCATTTGTCTGATGTAGACCCACTGGAAGGATATTTACATCATTGGGGGATTCAGTGATTGCCCCCACTTGCAGTTATTGGCAAACTTTGTCATCCAGAGGTCTTCCACATTAGCCTTGACTTCGGAGATGTATATTTTGAACAGGAGTGGCCCCAGTACTAAATCCTGAGGCACACTAATAGTAACTGGCCTCTTGCTGGATCTGGATTCACCCAGTTTAAACACGTGTCCTGTTTGTGAGTCAGTTGGTTATCCATCTGGTGACATAAGGGCTTATGCCCAGTTTTGTGCATTTATTTATAATACTTGAGTGCAGAAATGTGTCAAATGCCTTTGCCAGGTCAAGGTAGGTGATACATACCATTTTTACTCTCATCCATGGCCTTAGTGACTTTCTCAAAGAAATCCACCTGGTTCAGTAGGCATGACTTGCTCTTGACAAAGCCGAATTGGGTCATGTCCAGTGTTTGGACATCTCCTATGTCATTATTTAACAGATCCATGATTATTCATTCCATGGTCTGACATATAAGACTAGTCAAACCTATGGGTCTGTAATTTCCCGGGTCAGCAGATTGTCTCCCTTTATGCAGAGGGATGACTGTTGCTGTCCTACACTCTTCTGGGATGAAGCCAGTCCAGAGACTGTGGTTAAAAAGAGATCCCAATGGCCTGCTAAGTCCTGATTTAAGCTGTTTAAGAGGCAACCTGGTATATTATCAGCCTCCACTGAAGCCATGTCTTTAGCTTTAGAGAGTGCAGTGGCAACCTGTTCTTTGGTGATAATTGGTGGTGGAGTGGTGGAGGTTATTTCCTGGGGCAAAACTAGGTGTGATGGGATGGTAAAATTTTGAGCTGAATTTGTTGGCCAGCAGATTTACTATATCTTCCGGCTGAGTATAGGAGATGCCATCTACAAATAATTCCACACATCACTGGATTTTGCCCTTAAGATTGTGGGCATAACTGAAAAATGCCTTATGGTTATCATTAGCTTTGGATGCTATTTTTACCTTAAATTCTGCTTTCAGAGACTTGATTAATTCCCTGATTCACTTGTTTAGACTAATGAGAGACTTATTACTCTGTTGTGCACATTCCCTCTTACTTCTTGACAGAATTTTCTTTCTTTTGTTGTGCATCCTATTATAGCCTAACACAGTACATTTTACTATGTGTGTAAAAAAGAAAATTAAACTGAAATATATTCAGAGTTAAATATTAACATTAAACTCATAGACAAAGTTGCCCAGTTTATTTACAGCCAGATAATAAACACACTGTCAACACTCAACATAACAGTTTAACCAAAAACTGTACCCAAAGAACATGGCTTATATGATGATGATGATGGTCCTAATTACTGCAGTTGATTCCTTCTTTGATATCATAACTACTCTTGGATACAAAAGTTTTATTCACACACATGCGCATATACACACATTATTGCCAAGTACAGCCTCTTGTTTGACAGCATACACAGATGTTTATTTATGATCAAATGAACAGGCAAATATAAAATAATGACCTATAAATGTATTTCAGCTTGCTGCTGCAACAGCCGTATAGTGCATCCCATTGTATGTTCCATCAGAGATAAAGGCTAAAAATCACGAACCTATTTTCTGAAGGATATGAAGTCTGAAATTCACATTTATTGCTACCCATAACACTTTGTCAGAAAACACATATTTCAGGAGGAACATTTCATAGATATGAGACAAAATCAGATACAATTTAGAGTTATGCCTCTGCGCGCGTGCACACACACACACACACACACACACACACACACACACACACACACACACACACACACACACACACACACCACAGACAGACAGACACACATATGCACAGACAGAACTGACCATCAATTATAACCAATTGTATGACGGTACAACTCAGGTATCTGCCTAAGATGAAGTAAATGGTTAAATACACAAATAAATATACCTCCGACCACTGCTGTCAGAACCATATGTGCAAACCATTGCAGCTCCCCTTTGCCTTCTCAACTTCTTAGTTCAAGTGTTAGAGACAAAGACCAAAAATTAGGAAGAGATTTTAAAGATTTCTCTTATATACTTAGTGGCTAAAATAAAAAGCTGTGCATTAACAAGCATTTTCTAGATTCAGAGTCTGAAACTCAGTTCTCTATTGAAATATCAGCGCTCAAAATGCAGACTGTCAACATGCTGGAAAAAAAAGACCAAAAACCCAAGAAGAGAATGAATCTCCAAAATTGCTATTATCCTTTAAACTTCATTTTTTGCAAGGGGCGGCTCCCATGGTCAAGTCACCAACCCCCTGAACTTATATACTTATATATTACCAACTCTGAGTCCTCACAAAAAAGGGAATATTTGGAGGAATGGCCATCTCAGACTAAGTATATGCAAATCCTTTTTTCGACTATTTAGCCTCCATATTTTGGGACTCACTCCAGAGTGTCCCAACATTTTAAATGGTTACCCTGAAACTCACATGCCTGTCATTATTTAGTGACTGTAATCAAAAACAATGTCTCAAAAAGCTACAAATGTTACAAGAAATAGTTCAAATACCTTTCAGCTTCTCAAGAATTCTTAAAAGGGCAAAAATAATGGAAGGACAGAAGCCCAAAAAGGGACATTTTTTAAATATTTTATCTGTTGCCCAGGTAAACCCAATGGACAAAGTATCCATTTTGAGAGGTGACCCAGCATCAATACCTGTTTAAGTAATTTGCTCAAAGTCACTTTGTAGGCAAATGGAAGTGGAAGGAATCAGACCCTATACTTTTGCCTACAGCAAGCTGTTCATAATCCTGTATGGTAAGTACCAGGCAACTATAATTTACTAAAAAGTTAATAGAATAACACGTGTTGCAGCAAATGAATTGTCTGAACAATAAGAAGTACGCAATGCCAATGACTGGCAATACTGACTGATAGCAATCTTCACTGATTTGCCATAAAAAACAAACATTTATGAGAACTTTAAAAACTCTAATGACTGGCATTACAAACTGACTAAAATCTTCATTGATTTCCCAGAAAATCAAACATCTTATGAGGGATTCACAAATATGAGGCAAAAATCAGAGGCAATCTGCAAACTTAGAGATAGTTGAGAGGTAGAGTGTTGGCCACTGCCCTCGCATGCATGTTGACACACACAGACACATACTGTTCTTACCACATCCACGTGGCAGTATCTTCAGCACTGCATGGTACCATGTTATTTTCTGAAAAAGACCACACTATATTTTCTGTACACTAATGGTCTGTTTTGACTACAGTAAGCTCTAGGTAGTATCTCTCTCTCTCTCTCTCTCTCTCTCTCTCTCCCTCTCTCTCTCTCTCTCTTTCTCTCTCTCTCTCACACATCTTTCTCTCACACCTTTCTTTGTCTCTCTCTTTCTTTCTCTTGTTTTCACTCTCTCTCAATGGCTGTACAGTCAAGCTAATGAAAGAGAAAAAATCACAGCTGTTGCACATCAAAGTGTGTAACAAAGACAAAATCAGTGTCCAGACAGTGTAGCGGGTCACGTTTTAATAATTCCCAGCTTTAGTGGAATCCCCAGCTAGCACTGAATCCTGTTATGCTTAATCTGGTCATGTGTGTGTTGTGCATGTGTGTGTGTGTGTGTGTGTGTGTGTGTGTGTGTGTGTGTGTGTGTATGTTGGAAAGTTTAAGATGCTCACTAATACTTCACATCAATTTGAACATGTAGATAGATATACAAAAATCTGTACCATAGTCCACTAGTAAATGTTAAAAATAGAAAGGTGTAATCCTCATACTAGCTTACAAACTTTCATTAAAAGTTACTCATGTTTTAGCAAATGCATAAGATCTAAATCTATATATTTTATTAATTATTCTTATTGCATGGAGCTAAGATAAGCTATCATGCCAGCAATAAGAAAAAGAACAAACACTGAAGTATCATGTAACTTATGGTCAGGGCGTAATGAGGCAGGAATCCAGCATCTGTTTGCCTTTATCTCTTGACCATTCATCATGTTTACATTGGCAGTCTAACAGTTGCACATTGAAAGAGTGTATTTCATATTCATTGTTACATTTGTTTGACAAATAGCCATGATCAATAATATTGAAATTTTTTAAAAAAAAAATTTTTTTTTACTGTGTGCACTGGGAAGATCGCTGTGTTGTGGTTGGTTCCTGGACTGACACATACAAATACCAGATATGTGTGGCCAACTGCTAAACGTAGATATGGCCTAAGTGTGTGAGCATGCCCAGTTCAGCCTTTCCATGGCATGTTGTCTGACATATGCCTCATTTATCAAAGTGTGCGAGCATGCCCAGTGTGAGCTTTCCATATTTTGCACTCTGAAGTCCACCACATATTTGGGTGTGTGTGAACTTCAACAATATCTCACGTTTATGGTTGTGTGTTGGGTGTCATGTTGTGTACTAACTGGCCAACTGCTTTGTGTCTGCCACAACAGGGATTATACTGTGCCTGCAGGGATTGCATGGGATACTTTGCAGACAGTTCTCAACATACTTTCATAATGACCTAACACTGTAGTACCGTATAGTGTACTGGTTCAGTACTTTCAGTGTGGTGGACAGTGTCCTGGGCTTTAGTCCTATGACTGCTTGACATCTTCATAGTGAGCACAACAGACTGTGTAGGGGCCAGTTGTGCACATATGACCATGTTGCATTATGTTCAGATATGGACTACCACCAGGCTCATCCAACATTGCTAGTGTATTCCACAACATGGGTGGACATTGGCAAACACTAGCGATGTTCCCTAAACCATTCTGATGCTAGTCACAGGGTGTGTTTGTCCTTCGACACACATTGTAACTGGAGTTTGCCATGACATATGTCACGGTTAGTATACTGTGCCTCCGTCTACCTCTGACATAATAGTGATACCCAGGGTTAGCCTACCATCTCCCATCCACTCATCAGGATTCCTCTTGAGGGGTGTCGATAAGTGACTCTCTGGCTGACCTGTACAAGGAGTTTACTGAAGAGTGGGGGTGCCTTCTGTGTTATGGATCATTCTGTACAGCTTGTCCTATGTATGTCAGTGCTGGGGTTCAGGTCTCTCATGAGCATAGCTCACTGCCATTCAGATTGTACAAGGTGCAGCATGTTCATTGATTCCAGGTTGGACATGGCTTCATACATCAGGCACAGCTTGCCTGTAGCTGGGCAGTATGGCAGTGTGTGGGGCTGCAGTTTGTTTACTCAGGCAACACATGGCATCTGTTCATGCTCTTTGCTACTCCTGTTGGGGTACTGTTGTGGACTTTACAGTTGATGGAGGTGTCTGCTGCAGTATATCCCACAGGGGGTAATGTAGTCAATTGTGATGCTGATGGAGGATGACTGCAGAGCCACAGTGACTTCCCCTTATCTACATCTGCCAACCTTCAGGTTTGGGTGGGTATATAGTATATGTTTCTGCGAACACTACAGCCACATGTTTGTCCAGTGCAGGATATCTATCACCTTTTTACCCAGGTCTCACATTACATGTTAGGTACATCATGGGTTAACACCTGTGTGGTAATGTGTGGGCACTTACTGTATATCCACGGTGGTTGTCTATACACAGTTCTGCAATTAGCTTGCTGACATGGCTATGGCTCCAGTTGTCTGTTTGTAGGTGGCCCTTTTGTGGGTTGCTTGTGTCAGCTGGGGATCGGATATGGTTGGCTGTTTGTACTCCTCTGCATACATGTTCAGTCACAGTCCTTCCATGTTGGCCTATACCTATGGGACATATATACAGAACAGGGGCAAGACCAGGCCTTGTGGGATGCCACTCATATCTGCTTTGTAGTCTGACATGGATGCGGCATGTCTGACCATGTCAGTTCTGTCCTTGGTCTGGTTTGCAACCCCTCTACTGACATAGGGTATATATATTTAAGCTGGTGAACATATCCGTACTGAACTTATACGGTATTTTCTAAAAGCATGTGCATGGTCCAGCTACGCTGTGTGGACCACATTGCCCTCATCAATGACCTTAATGACTGCTTCAAATGGGTCAAACATGTTTAGGGGCAGGATCTGCAGTTACGACAGCCACACTGTGTAGGGTCCAGTATCAGTAGGTCCACAATAGCCTTCTGTCTGCGGTACATACTGATCCTTTCCATAGCTGTGCAGAACAAGCTTGTCAGGATCCTGGGGTGGTAGTTTGCAGTATCCATTCAGGCAACACCTTTGTTGTGATGGACCACTGTTGTTGTACACTGCTCTTTGGGTACATATCCTGTGGTAAGGCTGACATTGGGCAGTAGTGTGATTTGGCATTCCATTATTCTTGGAGTCCATGTTGGCCTCAGCCCAGGACACCATCACATACCTTTGCTGCTGTGTGTTCTGCTTTGCAGATGATGGCTGTTACCTCAGCATCTGCAATGTCAAGGGACCAGCAGTCCGCTGGGATAGATATTTGCACTCTGGGGGGGGGTGCACTGCACCTGACAGGTTGTATTTTAGCAATATGTGTGTATGTTTGGTATGTTGTTTGTAATATCTGTGTGATTCGGAGCATATCTGTGGATGCCTAACATGGTTCTTACCATCAGTTGGGTAAGTCTTGTGATTATCCTTAGTGCCCTGTACATTTTGTATCTTCATAGGTTCATAGGTTCATACTAGGCTATACACCCTAGGGCATTAGTAAGCCTAGCCAGAGTGTGTGTGTCTTTCACCACCCCTTGCTATGTTCTATTATGGCCATTTATGAATTTCTTCACTGTGCCTCTGTCTGGTCGTGACACAGTGAAGACCCCCAGTAAACATGTACGATCATCCATCCGCTTGGCAATATTCCTGTTGAGGGGTGTCAGTGAGGGGCTCTGCCTAACATGGATTGGGATCCTGTTTCTGGGTGTGGGGAGCCTCTGGGTTATGTATCTGTCCCTCCAGCACATCTTATTTCATTATGTGTTGAGGCTGACATCTGTCACTCTCACAGCTCCAATGGCTTTGATTTCCTGTGGTGGAGCATGTCCATTACTCCTGTGTTGGACATGGCCTTGTACAACAGACATACAATGCCTCTGTGTAGGCAGTCTGTGACTGCATTCAGCTGGGGTGTCTACAACCAGGCAGCATATGACATATATTTCACACCCTTTATCTTGTTGGTGGGGTAACTATGAGGTCTTCCGAACCGCTGCAGGTGTCACGTACGGTACATCCCATATGAGTCATTGTACTAGATTATGGGTCTGATAAGGGAACAGTACAGCGGCACAGTGACCTCTGTTGATGTAGATGTGAATCCTTTCATGATGTGTCCAATATCGACAATCTTCCTAGCCACATTGGCATTGTGAGTGTCACATGACAGATTACTGTCGACTTGTGTCCCTAGGTCCCTGATTACTCCTTGCATACATAATGGTTTGCCACCTATGTGGTAATTTGTGTGTACCTTGTCTGGTATTTGGTGGGGCATTCATACTGTCCAGTGTCTTCAGGATGTCTGGGTAGAGTTCTTGTGTGTGAGAGTGTGGTCTGTTGCATGCTACAGACTGTACAGCAGTTTGGACTACACTTAGGTGCACATGGGTGGTCTCTGCTGCTTGGTGCATTGTCAGTTACCTGGCCATATGGGTGTCTGTGCTGCATATGATACTCCCCCTCCTTTGATGTTTTGGTGCAGGTGTTGGGGCCATAACACATGATATGTGGTATAACCTAGTAGTGCTGGTCTGCTATCACTAGGCTTGCAGCATGCTTCTGTCACTGCACAGACATCGATGTTCTCCATAATGGGAAGTGCCTCAGGGGCATGCATATTGCAGTTTATACATCTGGCATTGGTCAGCATTACCCTTATGTTTCCTACCACTTATGTTTTCTAGGGTGGTGGGTAGTCTTTTTGGCCTTGCCTACATACGGCTCTATGGAGGTGGCAAAGGCCTTATCCAGTATCCAGACACAGGGTAACAGGTGCAAGCCATCCCTGGAACAGCAGCATGGCTTGTCATGCTTGACATCTCAAGCAGACAGACATTAGACCCTCTTGGACTGATAGCTGTAACTGTGCCAGCTGTTAAACATGATCATTCTGTGTTTGTACTGTGGCATCATTCTTGGTGAGGGTTGGATGCTGCACACAGCCAGTGTCATACCGGCCTGGGGTACATATTCAGAGGGATCATCCATGTCTCTTTTCATGTTGACCAGGGAGGTACATCTCAGGTCATTCACACCAGCATGGACATTGAGTGCATTATATTTCTGCTTGCTTTGGGGTGACCTGCGTACTTGTGTTATGCGGCATTTTGTGGCAGCCTACAGGCAGCTTACTCTACCCTTTCCCTTGTTCAGTCTGGTGAGTGAGACAGCAGTATGTCTGCCTATACAGACACCTATTACAACTGTATCAGGCATGTTGTTTCTCCTTCTGGCCTGTGACTGTTTGGCACACCAGCTTTGTGTACTATTCGTTGCATGTGCTATGTTTGGAGGTTGTGGTTGCTTGTGATCTGCTTTGGAGGCTTCTGTTGGTGTGGTGTGTTTGTAATTAAGGCCTCCAGGAATATTTTTCTGTGTTTATGTGTTTGGTTTACAGTTGTGGTAGGTCTATGTGGGACTGGGTTTGTAGTGTATGTGGTTACCTTCTCCTCCTGACTAGTTTTGACAGTACTGAGTTGGTGGAGCTCAACCTCTGGCTTGGATACATGGTTGCATCTATCACATATATTTGTATTTATTGGGGGGTGTTGTGGTTGTCTGTGTACTTGGAACAGGTGTCACATTGCCTCTGGATTCACAGATTCTACTTGTTGTGGCTGGACTTAGTGGATTGTATGTGTGGACATATGTTATTGCCATACTACTGGTCAGTGATTACTTCCCTTTTTATGTTTGCTCTATCATGTGGTAGCTTCCTCATTCTCTTGCATGGTTTGGTAATGGCTGGAGTCCAGCATGCCAGATGCCTGCGTGTATGGCATTGTGTGTTGTTGTTATTTGTGATTGCATACTCCAAGCATTCCTGGCTGTGTTCACGGAATGCCTGTATAACATGTTCTGTGGTGTGTCCCATATTCTGCACTTGCACAGGGCCTTTCGTGGATTCAACATCAGTTTGGAGGGCTGCAACCTATGCTTTACACATGTTTTTCACTGTGGTATTCTGGCCAGGGACTGGGGTCGGGATGTGTATATCCAGTGTGATTACTCTATGGTCTGGTCTTACCGGTGAGGGATACACTTCTCATCTTGCCATCCAGTACACATGTTGCTGATTATCACATCCAGTATGCTTACCCCTCTTGTAGGAGTGGTACATTGTTCCTGGGCATTTTGCTTTATGGATTCTGGGAACTTTTCTCCTACTGTGTTGGTGCTAGTATAATGCTCCCGGTGTATGTCTGGGTATTTTCAGTCAAGCAATACAATGTGGTTTGGGGGGCTTGATATATTCATGTATTCCAACATAGGCCAAGTGCAGTTCCTGGTATTAGGACAGTAGTCTGCAGCAAGCTATATACTGGGAGGTGGTTTTAGCCATTGGTATTTGACCATGGCTAATCCATGCTGCTTCTTGTTGTGGTACCAACATGGAGGTGTGGTTATCCTTGACATTTATTGCTAGTCACCCTCCTTTTGTAGCTTGTTCCATGTTTTGCGGCTGTACAGCACAGTATGAGGTGTGACCTGGTAGTGTTAAGGTGCTCATTTGAGCCTTGACCCAGTTCTCTATTACAGGACTGGTATCTACATTCTCCATACTGTGTGCGTTTACACTGCACACATCTTGCTGTTTAGACTTCTGGCATTGGGTAGCATTACATCTAGGTTCCTATCCCTTGTGGTACCTATGAAGGTGGGTTTGTGTTTTGAGACTTACCTATTCAGGGCATGCTGTGGGTACTGACAGCCTTTGCCAGTATCCATGGGGCATGGCATGATAGGTGCACGCCACCCCTAGGAGGTGGTGCATCATGTCTGCTCCGCATGTCTTCCCAGCCTGAAACACATTGGCTCCCCTTTGACTAACTGCATTACTTCAGCCAGTTATTGCACTTGATCATCCCATCGTCATTTTGTGGCTTCATGCTTGGTGAGGTTGGATGTTAGTCAGGGTGCTCAGGTGTGCATATAGTACATGGTGTTACATTACTTAACACATGACATTCATGCCTCAGGTGGTGCTGCAGGGCTGCCTCTGTCGGATGTGCATATTACACTTTCCTGTACATGTTTGTGAGCAGGTCATGTCATTTTAGGCATCCATGTTATTATTTGAGTGAGTCAGAGGGGGTATCATTCCCAGGGTTCCTACTGAGCCAGTGTATGTGCTATGCGTTGCCTCTTTGCCAAGGCCAAGGCATACTGGGCATGCCTCCTTCTGCCTACTGGGGCAGGCTCAGGTTGTTCCTCCTCCGAGTCACGCTCTGCCTGTGATGGCCTTGGCAATGGTGGGGGGCTGTTTGGCCCAGCCCTATGCTGGTCCTGCTGCAGCTGTTTTCGCAAGATCATATTGTGTAGCATAGCACATACCATGACAATTTGGGTACATGTAGTTGGTGTGTACTGTAAGGCTCCACCAGATGTGTCCAGACACCATAACTGTGACTTGAGCAGCCCAAACCCACGCTCTATTACATTACGTGTTTGTGCATGTGCCTCATTATGGCGTTCCTGTTCAGGTGTGTGTGCGTTTCTGATGGGTGTCATCAGCCACGGCTCCAGTGCATAACCTGCATCCCCCACTAGGTGTCCGTGTGGGATGTCCCCATTGGCAAATGTCTGGTACAGCTGCGTCAAATGCCAGATGTGGGAATCGTGGTAACTCCCAGGGCAGCCAGCACACACATTCATTATTATGCCCTGGGCATCGCACACGACCTGGCAGTTGATGGAGGGGAAGTCCTTGCGGTTAATGTAGGCTCTACCCCGCTCACCGGCTGGTGCTTTGATGCATATGTGCGTGCAGTCTATTGCACCCACTACCTCAGGGTATTCCGCTATTTGCTGGAAGAGACGCATATTGCTGGCCAATACCTCACGGGCATTGGGGAAATATACATGATCACCGACATGTGCTGACATGGCATCCAGGAACTGGTGCAGTACCCTGGAGGCTGATGCCTGTGATATCCCCATCATATCACCAGTTGGTCTCTGGAAGGTACCTGTTGCTAGTATTCTTAGGCCAACACATACCTTGGTTTCCACTGGGATGGGTTCCCCTCTGTTGGTTCTGTGTATGAGGCATGGCCTGCACAGCTCAACAATTTGCTGCAGTAGCTCTCTGACCACTCTATAGCGCTCTACTATCTCCAGCTTATGTAACCCGTGGTAGGTGACCCTGGGCCTGTACAATCTTCTCCGTCTCCTCAATGGGGGTTGTCTGGCACCATCTGCATTGTCACCACCCTCAGCAAGTCGCCTATGTCTCATTATGACAGCTATGGCAGCCCCTAACATTTCTGCTCTGAGTGAAGCTTTTTCAGTTTTCACTTCTATTAGCTTACTCCTGTCTTGCAGTGTCTCTTAAGAGAAACATCCTGCACTACTGTTTGCAGAGTTTTAAGTGCTGGGCTGGGCTACTATTCTGCCTGTGTAATTGCCTGCTTCTAATTGTTTTCACCTGCTAGCTTCAGCAGTTATCCCTGCTAGCTTCCTATTAATTCTGTTGCTTCCTTTTTCCTTTCTGTTTCCTCAGGGGGGAGCAACGTGCATACCAGCAGAAACATGCTCACAGTGGCTTACATGCACGCACATGTGCTTACATGGCTCAGAATCTACTTATTCGGTTTAAAACGCATGCACACCCGCGCAAACACTGTTACACGTCTGCCAACAGCCTCCAACATGCTCAGCCTGCCCTACATGCGCGCACACCAGCGCAAACAGTTTTAAACATCTCCCAACACGCTCCCACATGCTCAGTCTGTCTTACACGTGCACACACTGCCCTACTCACGCTTCATGGCGCGATGCGCATACGCCAGCAAGAAACTTTGGTGTAAGTAACAGTGTACACCTTCCATTTCTTGACTTTCCCTAACTTATCTAGTGGCACACCTCTTTCCATGATCTGTGTCTGTCATCTGTCATGTTACACTGACCTCCAATGAACTGCATTTCTTTCTACCATTCCCCCCTGTGATGTCACCTATCTCCTACTCTATTCTTCCCCCTTATGTATCTCTTACACTACTCAGACTGTGCTCATTTGCGACTGTGAGATTCAGTATCCTAACCCTCATTTACACGAGATTGCCTACTAATGCTTAGTTACATGTCTTAGACTCAGCTTCCCCTTAGCAACCACTACACGGTGGCCATGTTGTTTTTGGTCTGCTGGTCCCTGCATTGTCATTCCATGTATTGCATGAAACCCACATTTGTGGGTTTATAACCTTCTTTATGGTTTTATATAGCGCAGCCCATTTGTGAGGCTGGGCTGCTGGGTTTAAACATCGCTGAAAAAATTATATTTTTAATATTTTTGCATCGGGTTACCTTGCCAATGGCCACATATTTGGCCATTGGCATGCTGCCTAATACATATGCACCCTTTGTTTGGAGCTGACATGGCTCCGTTGTGGAATTTGCAGAAACGTACTCAGTTGTCAACTGAGTACATTTCTGCAGCTAAAACGTCTCTTACATGGACTGGTTTCTGCTTCGTGGATCACTAATATACCTCATTTGCATACCTTTCGGCTGCAAGTGAGGCATTTAGCATGTCCACGCCCAGTCCGTGTAAGAGACGTTTTAGCTGGTCTCTTACACGGAGTTTAGGGCTGTTCCTGGATCACGAGGCTTGCATGGAGTGTTGCACGTCTCTTACACTCCGTGCAAGCCTTCATGAATCCTGCCCAAGTTTATTTGTATAGCTGATAGCTTCAGTATGTCTCCTCACATACAACATTTGCCGTATGATGTGAACCGTCACTTACCTAAAGTCATTCCTACTTAGTGCCAGTGCTCTGTACCATTGCACAAATTATAAGATAAAATAAAAATTGTTGGACTATATGATTGATGAGCTGATGTTAAAAATACAATGTTCAAATGTTTTGAAAGTTGAGTTGCTATGCTGTTCATATTCACTCATTGATTATTATTCTGTTTACATTTCATCATGGTATTGCACATGTACTATTAATTTCAGAGCATATGCAGAGAAGCGTGTAAGGAATTTAATCAGTGATGTCAGCAATGCAGGTGACAAAGATGACATAGTTTTAGCATACATAAGGAAGTACATAGTTAAGTTGCAACATTAACATGATACATTATATTTGTTGTTCAGGTTAAAGTAAAAACCAAAAAGATGACACGTATTTGCCACATAAAAGTAAAATACTCCTAATGTGGATTCATATCCTGTTCCACTTGTGCTGCTTCTCAGAACCCTGAAGAAGTCATATAGCAAAGGGAAATTTAATGCACTGAGTACTGTCAAAACGGTGGAGTAAGGAACAGCACCTCCAGTCTCATTTACATGATCCATGGCTAAAGTTTTGTGCACGTGAATTTAAGTTTTGAGTTTTTGGCACAGACTGTGAACTGTCATTCTATAGAGGTCATTTCTGATGCACATTGATGTGCAATGTCAACTGTTGCACAAAGTATGAACAAAAAAAAGTATATGCATGCATCTTTGTAATGGTTTATCTACCCTTCAGCATTCTTAGTTAGCTTTGTTTTTCTGACATACCCTCTTTAAGTGTACTTCTCATTAGCAGGGATGCTTAAATAGTAATTGAATGAACAAACTTGCTAATGAGACACAATTGGCAAGCCATTACGTATCCCACACTCTGAATCTTCTCTTTGTATTGCTCAGGCATGTGCATAACGTTGTGTAGAACCTAAATCCATATTTACCTGCCTAGCATGTCATGAAAATGGACAGATTCAGGAATGCTAATGAGTGTGGACCTAATTGTCATATTCAATGTGCCTGAGGGGGCTAGGATTCCACACTATAGTAGGTGGACATAGGTCTATGGAACTTCCATCATGCTAGGAAAGGCCACTTTGTTTCTTGGATACTGTCAATCCAAACCAAACATTGCTGACTAGAAACTGTTTATTTGATATACTTTTTTAGGATAACTGTCTGCAATCTGTCAAGGTTTGTAATATTCTTTACAACTAATATTTCATAACTTTCCTTTGTTAGTGACTTTTATTTGCAATGATAGCTTGGTGTAGATCAGAGTGCCATGCTGTGTGCTGTATCTTTAAGAAGCATGTGAAAGATGTAACATGCCTGTATAAATGTCAAGCACGTGCCATTCTTAGTGCCATTTTGAGACTGCAGCCAGAGAGTAAGCATGTATGATTCCAGCAGTTAGTTTGTATATGTTACTTAAGTTAAAGTCAGTAAACTTCTATTGTGATTTGTTTGTATGAAATAAATCTGCGTGAACAGAACCCATTAAGACTCTTCTACTGTGCCCAAAGTAGGAGAGGGACATGGTGTCAGAAACAGGATCGCAGAGAATAATATTTGGAGCCAGGAGATGCAGAGATGACAGTGAAGGTAAACTAAAAGAAACAAGCATGAAAAAGAACCAGAAAAGAATCAAAAGTAATGAGAATATGCAGGAACCACTAATTTTATAAAAAAGGTAAAATGGAAGATTACAAGGGCACAAACTACATTATTTAGAAAATGGGAGGCACAAAAGCTTTCTTAACTAAGGGAAATGTTTAAAATAATAACATTTGACAGAATGATTATCAGGAAAGTAAAATGAGCATGTTTAAAGTAAAATTAGCATGTTTAAAGCAAAATGAGCATGTTTAAGGGCAAAACAGGCCCCAGGATTCATGAAGCCTCCGTGTAAGAGTTATAACTCTTACACGGAGGCTGCAGTTAAACGGAGTGATGTCAGCATGCTTTGCATATTCATGAGAGCATGCTGAATCACACCTAACACGGTCCATGTAAGACAGTAGGGGCGTGTCTGTAGGTGGAGCCCTGCAAGCGGACACGCCCCCAGAAGTGTAAAAGTGCCCAAAGTAAACACCCACAACAGAGTCCACGGAAATGTGAATAAACACAACACAACACATGCCCCCACAGACTATGTACTTAAAATATATATAAATGAACATGTTATATATTTTTTTTTAATTGTAAAGATGTTTAACCGTGAGTGCGCTCATTTGCACGGGCGTGCCTGTAGCGCAGCTACAGTTAGCAGTCAGTGGGAAAGCATATAAGAACTAAATATGCAAAATAAGCCAGGAAGCAATAGCGTAGCAGTAGAGATGTTGGCTGAAAAGCAGGCATTCATGGTTCGAGCCCCCACAACACCATTTTTTTTTTTTCAAAATAAGCAGGAAACAAGTCCCTGACAAATATGTACACATAAAACCCCAATATATGTAAAATGTAATGAAATAGACCATTTATATTGAAGACATGTGAGGTAAAAGAAGAAAAAATGCCAGATGTGCTCATAGCTGAGCTACAGTTTAACAGAGTGAGTGCATGTGCCCGTAGATGAGCAGTGGTTTAACTGGTGCAAAATGAGTGCCCGTAGCTGAGCAGTGGTTTAACATGCTAAATCTATGTGCCCCTAACTGAGCTGAGCGTAATATGCGTGCCGATAGCCAAATGAGGCTTAAACCAGCTTACCCCGTTTGCGTGGAGCTGCGCACCACGCAAACAAGCTAACCGACGGGCAACGTTGAGCAAGCCGTATCAAAACTGCCTTTACACAGACACACCCCTCAGCATGTCTAGACAGTCATGAAAAATAAAAAGCAGTGGCCAGATTCGAACCCAGGATACCATACATAACAGTCAAGGTACAGAACCACTAAGCCATAACAGCAGTACCTAGAAATGCAATAATAGCTAATATATAGGAATGAATACAAACTAGAGCATGATAATGCAGGTTTACTGAAGTTGATACAATTCCAAAATATCCAATCACAGATATGTGCGGGAAAAACGGACTATATAAGCCCCATAGGTGGTAATACACAGCATAAACAATTGCAGAACTGACCTGCAGGCAGAATGACAGGAGTAGGAGAGGGTAGTCACTTTCGAGCGCAGAGGTGAGGTGTTGAGGAGTCCAGGTACATGGTCTGGCTCCTAGTCCATAATCATGAGGCCCAACTCATGCAGGGCCAGGTCCTCTGGGGAGCATACAGGGCTGAGGCGTGGGACCGGTTGGCTCATGATCTCACCAGTGCCACAGGGATTCCAAGGACTGGTGAGCAGGTCCGTCACCACCATGCGGACCTGAAGAGACGCAAGTAGGACCAACTGAACCTTTGGATCCAGGAGGCCCGGCAATCACCCAACGCCCCACTACTGAGTAAGTAACATTTAATTATGTATGTAAGAAATTAAACTAGCTGATATTATGGAGATGTGTATTCCAATATTACTTCATTTATATTACAGCTGCAGGTGTCCGTTCTGTGAACCGCAGAGCCTATGGCGATAGGCTGGTGCGGTTGCGCCACCAGGCAGGTCAGTAATCCACTACCAGTAACTGTAAAGAAATATAAAAGTATGACCGTCAGCAAAAGAGTGCAGTGTAGTCAGTAAGGAATAAAATCTGCAAGTAACAGTGTGAAAGTGTATGCAAGTATTGCTTGATTACAAAAGTGTGTTTCAGCCTGTAAGTTTAACCTAAACATAAAACGGTCCAACATATATTCTGAAATAAAAATGCCCTGCCTGTAAGAAAATAGTACAGAACCTGCAGCAGGCTGAAAAGTATAGCTGCAGAAGATGATGAAATCACATGTGTGAAATATATCCCTGTGGAAATACTGAAACATGACAGAAGTGAGACTGCTGGAAAGGATTGTAATAACTACTGGTAAAACATGTCAATAAAGCCTAGAAGTACCATCCTGAATAGTAAAATGAAAGCAAGTGAGAGAGTGTGAGAAAGTGTCATGAATCCAGCAATACAGTAGTAATAACCCCTGAATAAAGTATACTGCAGTCAAGACAGAATGAAATGCATGTGAGATTCAAAACCATACAGCAAAATCTGTTCAAAGTGTTGCTGCATCTGGAATGTGTATCCCAAAATCTGGATATGTTGCTCTCAGTCTGCAATATGCAGATAGGATGTTTGTCTGATATACCAAACATCCACACTTGTCTACAGCTATATAAAGCAAATGTAGCAGGATGACGTAGCTGAACAAAGCTAGATATGAATGTGTGTTGCAGTAACAGTCCTATCACCAAGTTGAAATAGTTATCATATAGGAAACTGTAGTTAGAACAGTAGTGTGTATATAACTGTAGCTATTAGAAATGTACAGCATATGTATTGTTATTCAAAGGTGTTAATATTACTTTCTTCACCCCACCCTATAACCACATATAACCCATTCCACGTGAAAATGGTATGTGCAATCACAATTAACACTCCTGGACATTTGTCATGTTGGGTCATATATATTTGCTTGTCTGTTGATGCATCTGCCCTGTTCATACATCCACACCTGATGGCCTGTTGCCATCAATTAACTCTGCATGTTGTTGGACTGTGTATTTCTGTTCAAATTATGCATGTATTATGCACGCTGTTCAATGGTGTGAATATCTGGGTGTTTGGTTAATGGGAATACTAATGCATGCTCTTACAACTAATTGTGAATGGTATTATATGTCACTAACTCAAACTGTCATGATATAATGCAAAACATAGTATGACAGGGAAGGTGGGTTCCAGCGGACCCACCTCTCCCACCTCAGCTGGCGAGTGCACCTGGCACTAGTGCCGAGTCCGGACCCTCCTCCGGTGGCCCTGTGCCACCTGCAGGTGGAAGCGCTGCAGGGGATGGGGCTCGACCCCCTCTGCAAGTGTGGCCGGAGGAGGACCACCACTCCCCTCCGTAGCGTCCGGACTGTGGTGCGTAGGGAGATTCGGGACTCTGTTCTCGAGCCCCTACGCCAGCTCGAGGCACAGGTGGTGCAACTAACGGGCATGCCTGTTGCCCTGCCTACACAGCCCCCAGCACAGCCCCGTCCTGGGCAGTGAAGGAACAGTGGCAACTGCCTATGGGTGGGGATATCAGTTCCACTGTTGCCATCTGTGGGCTCATGGGCTCTGGATATCCAAACCTCCGTCAATTGTGTAACCCCCCCACACGTGTCATACACCGCCCCTGTATGCGTCTTGTTTGTCTTGTCTGTTTACCTACCCAACCTACCTCCCCAGCTGTACCGACTTCCTTCACCTGACATACCACTCTCACCTGAAAAAAAAAAAAAAAAAAAAAAAGGGCACTCTGTACCCACAAAAAAATTACGCCCCATACATAGCTTCCCATTCCGCACACATGTCTACTGGACATGGAACCTATCAATTACAATTGGCTGTACAACAAGTATTATTGTTGTCCTGACACCTCTCTCAGGGGTGGAAGGTTTCAAATGTCACACCAAATTACATACATATGCACAGCTGTTGCTGATGAAGAAATGGGCAGCTATGGGCCTTACCTACATCCCTCCTGCACATCCCAAGCTTGGTTCCCTACTGTCTTACCCTCTTTCTGACCCCTTTTTCACCACTTTCCTGTCTCCCCATTTTCTTTTCTTTCAAAGAAAATAGCGCGGGTGTGTGCAAGAGTAAGCACGTTTAAGCAGTTGTAAGCGGGTGTGCGCTTGTGTGCACGAAGCTAAACGCCAGTGCGCATGTGTGAGCTCCACGCAAACCAGCGCTAACCTGGTTACAACTGCTTAAAAGTGCCTTAGTCACTTTGATTGACAGGTCCTGTACTCAGCTCAAACGCAAAATAAAATCACACTGTGAGTCCCGAACCCAGGAAACAGTAGTTTGCATGACTTACCACTAAGCCATGACTCTTACACAAGAACATTGTGCTAAAATAAATATATCATGTAATAGTAGGAATGAATGTAAAGGGAATATAGATATGTAGTACACAAAGCATGCCATTTAGAATTACTATCAAAACTAGTGGATTTCCATAATAGTATTGTGTGAACAGAAGCAGCCATGCTAGTTGGAAGCTAGTAGGTAATAATGTCACTATAGCACCTTGCAAGCCACACACATACTCACAGCAGGATAAGCACTGCCCATACCCCACAACCTCTTACAGAAACACATCTGGACCAAGTAAAAAAATATGTGGAGCAAAGGCCCCAAACCAGGGACACATTACAAATAATGTTACAACAAATGCAGACAGTTCAGAGAGTAACAGGGTCTGCACTTTGTGGGATGTTTGGAAGGGTATGCAGTCTGAAACTTGAATGTTTGTCACCATATTCTGACTTGAGCCCAGAGTGACTTGCCATAAAAAGGTGTGCATGAGATATTGACCTAAATATGAGGCAGAAATGTGGGCAACCTGCAAATATCACTACACATGATGGGTCTGACACCACCATATTTGAATAGTTAAGAGCCTAGACATAGCAACAGTGAATGACTTACAGGGATGCCCCACAGACCCCATGTGAAATGTACAAACAGTAGGCAGAAAGGTGTAACACATGCAATGGTAACAATGGAGTCCTGAAAGTATTCATCACTTGCATGGCAGAAAAAGTGTAGTAATACATATGCTCATGCTAACCCACAGTCACAACTGCAGCATACCAGACATTTTAATGGGTGTACCCCACTGATATGTACCATTCCATGAGGCACATAACAGATGAACCTGAAAGTCTCTGGGGCCTGCTCAGCAGCATACTCAAATACCTTCGTAGATGTCAAGGCCCACACCATGGCCAGACCACACTGCATGCTGTAACACCCTAGCAGATATAGCAAACATTCCAAGGTGTGAATGTACATGGAAAATAGGAAAGCTACAGCAGCACACTACAGTCAAGACACCTAGCAGGCATACAAGTAGTGACTGTAAAGGGCAACTATTGAAGCCTTAGCAACAAAGTGCAGGCAAAAGTGAAAGGAAAGCACACACACACACATTAACAGTAGTAGTAGTTGTAGGTGTCAGTGTACATACACAGTTAGTACAGGAAACTGGAGAAATGAATGGAGGAATGTTAATCTACAACACACCTGGAAATATGAGAAAGATACCAACCTTTACACTCACAGAACATTGTCCACAGCATAACAGCATGGTCCCTGCCCTTAAAATCTGAAAGGGCTATGCCTATCTCACATACCTTTTATAACACTGTTCTGAAATCACAGTGAGAACTGCAATCAGTACACAACTGGCTGCATGCAATTAGCAAATGCTGGCTAACAATTGGTGCAGAGGCCATCACATGGGTATATGCAGATACCTACAAAAGTATGCTGTACTCCTAGTCCACACATGCAATACTTTCATTGCACCCTGAGAAGGACGTGAGAGACAGAGAGAGAGAAAACTGCAATTAAGCAGACACAAACAAATTGTTCAGCAACAGCTACCTGAAAGCTGACAACTGGGAAGTGGAGCAGCAGGACAGAGAACCAGACAGCAACACAAGCAGCTGTGACAAACACAGGTAATGTAAAGTAATACTATAAAGGTCTGCATACTGTGAACCCTCCATATGTGTCATTGGTCTGTATCCATATGTATATGAAGATGTGTAAAGGGCAGGGGACATACAGCAACTATCAGTGAAGGCTGTACATACATTTGTATGTGAGAGCATCTATGTGCACATATCAATGTTGGTTGATTGTAGGTTGTAGTGCCATGTACAAAGTAGGTTTCACAGTTATGTATGTTTAGCAGTATGTTAGTGTGTGTATACAGTATGGTAGACAAATATGTTGATATACCTGTCTAACATATGGATACGTATGTATGGCAACATATGTATGTGTATATATATATATATAGAGAGAGAGAGAGAGAGAGAGAGAGAGATATGATATGCATATATGTATACATACATAGAGAGAGAGAGAGAGATGTAGGAATACATAGACAGATGTAGATAGAATATTGTACAAACATATCTATGTAATGCACACATACAGATATAGATATATGTAGATACATATACATAGACAGACCGATCTGACTATCTACAGGTATGACTGTATATAACGACCTGCAACACAGCCTGTCCCACCCCCTCTGTCACTCACACCCCCTCTGTGCCCCCCCTCCACATCTATAGCAATATATGTACATCAATATATATATGTGTATATGTATACGGACATATATATATATATATATATATATATATATATATACATATATATATAGATATATATATATATATATATATATATATATAGAGAGAGAGAGAGATTTATATAAATTCTGAGTGAGGCACATGTGTACAGATGTATTGCAACAGGTGCCTGGTGACAAAGGCATGGAGTGAGCACCAGTGTCAAAACCGGTGTACCATACCACATTCCAGATCACCTACACCAGTAACCACCAGATATGTGATTGGCTGCCCACCACTGCATGTGTCAGGGGTGAACAGGGTCATAAATGTGTACAATAGTGGCCCCAAATGATATTCACAGTGGCACACTATCCCTGGAATACCTGCACATGGTATGTGTCAGCGGACATGGTGTGTCAGCTATGGACATGTAGGTCGGTGTACCCCTCCACACTACATAATGGATGCCATGGTATGGACCTCACATGACAGCTACAGATATGGAGAAGGACACAGTGACATGTACAACACTGTCACAATGCACTCAAACACATTACCAATGCACAGTGACTGACAACACCACAGAGTATACATATGCTACCCACATAGAGGTTACCACTCCCGGATTTACATATGTAAGTCACACCCATGACAGATGTCCAACAACCATAGTAACACCTCACACCATCCACAACCTAAATGTCTGCTGTGTGTCGTCTGTGCCACTGCAATAGAGTGCACATGTGGAGGTAAGAGTTCCTACCCACAGATAAGACATATCCTGCAATAAACCACACAGTGTTAAGAAGCAAGACTCCCCATGAGTACATGTCACACATACCCCTGCTGAATGTTAGTCAGATAGTTAATATGCCATATGAGTCACCCTGTGTAACTGTGTGACAGCAGCAGGTACCATCACACCACATGTGTCACAATGGTCAGGGTAGCAGAACAGTATGCTGCTGTAGTCCCAGGGGCAATAGCATATTGTATAGTATTGTATCGTAATGTAATGTATTGTGTTGTATTGTATTGGTATGTTGAGGTGCCTCCTTCGTGGAGTGGAACCACTGCTGCTGTGTGCCAGTGTACAGGTACATATCCTGTAGTCAGGCTAGTGTTACATAGCCCTTCTACATGTGTGTTTAGCTCCTGTCAGAGTTTATGTAGCATGCAACTGCGGATACCATCAGGTCCCATTCATGTTGTGTATTCTGCTGTCCTGAGGGTGGCTCTCACCTGGACATCTGTGATGACAGGGAGGTTACAGTCAGCTGGGATAACTATGTCTTATGTTGGGGGAGAGGGCGGGGTGACACCTGCACTGAACCTGTCTGCCACAATGTTGTCGATATCTGTGGTGTCAGTGAAATATTTGTTGTTGTGTACTAACTATGGGCATAGAGGATGGATCCTGACCAGGTTGCTAACATAACTGAAGAAGGCCTTCTGGTTATCTGTAGTGTCCCTCTTGATTTCCCTCTCAAAGTTGCCCATGGATTTTGTATGATGGAAAATAGATCCTTACTAGTGCTGCTCAGACATGCCCTCCCTTTATGGAATTATGCTCTGTCTTGCAGTAGCTTCCATCTTCTGTAATACAATCTGTCTATGGCTGGGGTCCACCAGACAGGATGCTGTCCCTTTGTGGAGAGTGTCTTGGTCATATATGGGATTGCATGATCCATGCATTATCGGAGATGTCTGTAGAAAGCAATTGTGTAGGGGTCAGCATTGTGGGTTGTATCTGCCACTGGCCCAGTGGGCTGAAAGGATACCATGTCACTGTTACAAAGTGTAAAGTTTGTATCTGTAATGTTATGCACTATAGTCGTTTGTGCTGGTGGTGGAGGTGGGATATGTATATCCAGGGCAATCAGTGGGTGGTCAGCTCACAGTAGCTGATGATGTAGGCCATACAGTACCTAGATACAAATCCCCAGAGTGAGGAGGTGCTCTTGACCTGAATCAGTGTTCTGACTGCTGGGGTTTGGTAGTATGTCATATGGAGTGTGCCAGGTACTGTTGTACAGTTGCTGGCTGAGCACTGATACCTGGCCATCTACATGTGTATCCACCAATAGACAGACAGATGTGAGATATGTTGTATCATAACAGTCGAGTAGCATGTGTAGTATGTGTGCCAAATTCTGCTGACATATATTGCTGATACCAGGTTATTTTCTTTCTCAGGTACATGGCCCACCCACGGAATCCCACCTACTCCACAGCTGAGGATGAGGAGATACACCAGAGCCTGGTGCGGGATTATGCAATACTCTTTTCCCGCACCAGCCAGAATCAGCAGGAGAGGGCTGCACTGTGGCAAGACCTTGTCCGTCGGGTAAATGACATAGGCACGCATAATAGGACATATGAGCAGGTACGACATCACTGCAGTGATTTAATCAGACATGTCCATCAGCGTGCATCGGATATCCACAGGCAACAGGTTGCCACAGGTGGTGGGGTGGCTACACATCCCCCACTCACCAGACTGGAGGGACTACTCATGAGTGTAGTGGCTCCAGTCCGCCAGCAACAACAACAGCAGCAGACACGCATTATGATGGAGGCTGGAGCCACGCAGCAGCAAGACAGTGAACGTGCAGGTAATATGCCATATGTATAGTTGATTGTTGTGTACACTGGTAGTTAATGCATGTGTGAGGTGTGCCCTTGGTTTGTAGCTGTCACCATAGTATTTAATGTGCAAGTGTGATATCCTCAATATTAGCAGCTGACCTGTGAAAGGCGACTGTTGTACTACTGACCTGTATCATACTCAGTAACAATGGCACAGTTGTGCCCACTGACATTAGTTTCTTCACGTCTGCAGGACCCTCTGGTATAACATCAATGTAGCCTATCCATGCTGGTGAGTGTGTATTAACAATTCCTGTAATAGTGTTGATAGTAATAGTACTATTTGGCTCACTTAGTAGTGCTCTTTGTATGCATGTAGGTGTGTCTGTGTGTTGATATCACGCATACTGAGTACTGTACAATTGTGTGAAACTGTGTGCATGTGTGCATGTGTGCATATGTGCATGTGTGCATGTGTGCACGTGTGCATGTGTGCACCTGTGCATGTGTGCATGTGTGCATATATGCATGTGTGCACCTGTGCATGTGTGCATGTGTGCACCTGTGCATGTGTGCATGTGTGCACATGTGCATGTGTGCATGTGTGCACCTGTGCATGTGTGCACCTGTGCATGTGTGCATGTGTGCACCTGTGCATGTGTGCATCACTGGTAATGTGTAGACATTGTAAACTGTGTTTCCTGTTTCCCTCCCACAGGTTCTCTTGCTGCTCTGGTGTCATGTAGCAGGGAACCTGAATCAGGTGCCGTGGGTACTGATAATGATGACATCTGTGTAATGGCACAGGAAAGTATGCCAGAGTCCGCCATTGGTCAGCTGATTGACAGTGCACAGCTGTCGACCCCATCAATGTGCACAGTTATCCTGCCAATACACCCTTTGTCACCAATGTCCCTAGGTGATAGACAGCATACAGTGGGCATTGACCAGAGTCATGTGGTATCTGTGGCACATGCCTCCCCACACAGCAGCCATGGGTGTGGCCCAGAGATGGTACCACACAGACAGATGTCCAGGGGTTCTCGTGGGAGCATCCGTGGGCGTACAGCCCCTGTCAGACGTGCCCACAGAGGTCTTACAACCTCAGCTATGTTTCGGGCTGTCATGCAGGCACAGTCACGTATGGAACGGTACACCAGACAGGGTCTGAGGGAGCTGACAGCATGTCGCACAGCCATGACTGACAGTATGCGTGACATTGCGGCTGCCATCTGTGATTTCACCGATGTCATAGACAGACGTTGTGGCGACATATTAGACCGGTTCCACAACTACATGTCCATGAGCCAGGGCGATGGTGGGCGGTTGAGGTGTTGACGTGGCCATATGCCAGCAACAGCAGCAGCTGGCAGTCGTCGTGGATGACAGCAGGGCGCGGCGCCCCGTAGTGCCAGCAGCAGCCCCAGCAATGCTGGGTCTGTGCTGTCATCAGACCGCCCCAGGAGACCACGTGCGTGGCTCTGGCCAGGCCGACAGGGATCTGTGTCCAGTCAACGAACACCTGCTTCTGATGACAGTACCCAGTCTGGGTTGGTACCGGATACGGTCCGTAGCACCCCTGCAAGGCACATGTACCGTGTCCATGGCCAGAGACACTGATCTGTATGACCTGGTAGGTACAGTCTGTGGCTGTCCACAAACACCAGTATATGGCAGCCATGAGGTGGAACTGTGTGCATCCATACACACATGTGAATTGACAACACCTAGGGCTACCGCATACACGCACACACTGCATCAACATTGCCCCACCTTCTACTGCTGTCCCTCACCAGCACACATACACATACATGTCAATTGGTGGTATCGGTGGCTGACTCAGGCATACCAAGTTCACACCCTGTGCATATGATGAAACTGTGCCACCTCCTGCAATCTGTAACAACTGTGCAGGTACAGGTTAACATGTTGCTGATGCACAGGGTGACCACATAGCTATGTAGTAATAGTATCATGTTGTTAACAGTACTGTGTGCTGAATTAATTATGGGTATATTACAGCATGCCTGATGCAGTAAGTATGTGATTGTCATGTCCTGTTGTCTACACCCATGGTAAGTACCATAGTGTATCATCTGCACATATTGGCATACTGGTGGTAATGATGTCAACAGAAGGATACATACATAGGTAGCACAGGGGATAAGGTAATGAATGTAGTAATACACAATGATGGACATGTAAATTGCAAGTGGCATGTTGCCCACACTGGACTCTGCAATGCAGATGTTTGAGGATGTTGATATGTGTGCAGTACTACACGACTGGTACAGGACACACAGGAGCACCCTAGCACTGCATGCTCACATCTCATACCATGCTAGACAGCCCCAACACACATAACTAACTGTCACAGGATGGAGAGTCCCCATATATGTCAGGGATACTGTGGTGGCAGGCCAGGTAGCATACATCCTACTAAGTATGGAACCACTGAGTGAAGGCTCAGTGTCTGTTATTTGACATGTGTATTACTGCAGGTATGAGCACATGGGTTTCCATCCAGTTATTGTACATCCTGACAGTACATGGTCTGTACACTTGTGTGCACTGAGACTGGACCCTAGCCATCTGACCCGTGTATTTCCATGTACATGTGCATAGTGCCTGCATATTTGCAGTGTTACCTACTGGAACTGGTACAGCTTGTTTGTTGTACAATGGACTACATGCAGCCCTGTTTACTGTAGCTTTGTTTGCATGCATGTTTGCTTGCAATTACCCTGGAATACTGATCACACCTGCAATGCATAGTTATAGAGCTTCTGTGGACTCCTAGTGCCATCTGCATAGCTTACTATATATATGTCCATGTCCCACTTGACAGGATGTCACTGTTTGTCCTGTTCACATGTACATTGCCTGTGACACAGTGCATATGACTTACCTGGCATGTGTCCACGTGAGCAGTCATATATGCTACTGCTAACTAATCACAGGCACTACACCTTCACATATTCATCTTCTGTTGAACTACCTGCTTCGCTAGGGACGGCCTGCACCTGTCACCCCTGGGCTTTCAGATATTGGCAAAGGCTCTTGCTACCCCCATAGTGCCTATGTTAGGCAAGGCTCAAATTACAAACCCACCTTCATAGGTAACACAAGGGATAAGAAACTAAGAGTAATGCTACCCAACTCCAGAAGTCTAAACCTCCAGATGCATGCACCCAAAGCACTCGTTGGCATGGAGAACATCGATATCTGTGCAGTAACAGATGCCTGGTTCAGGGCTACTGAGAGCACACCAGCACTACCAGGTTTAACCTGGTTGATTTCTTTGAAACAGTCACCAAGGCCATTGGGGGGAAGGTGGTTCACACAGCCTACCTGGACCTTGCAAAAGCCTTCACAACAATACTCCACTTGGGCATTCTAGAGAAGCTCACCAGCTTAAATATAAGCCCCTATGTCACTAGATGGATTGCACAGTGGCTCAAGGACAGAACCCTCATGGTTAGAATTGCTGGAGCCATGCCAGACTCCAAACCAGTTACGAGTTGTGTCCCACAAGGCTCAGTCCTGGGACCTCTCTTGTTTGGTATATATTTATTGGAGGTACAGGCCAACACGGACGGACTGTGGCTGACCAAATATGCAGATGACTGCGAACTGGCCACCATAATCGACTCTCCAGCCGACACAAGCATCTTCCAAAGGGGCATCATAGAAACAGACAACTTGTGCCAGAGCCATGGCCTTCAGCTGAACAGTGTTTAGAAAGGGGAATGTGCATCCTGTAGTCTGTTCACCTAGTTGCCAAAAGGGACATTGTCCTCACACACACTAACACCCCCTCGGCCAAAAATACACACTTGTCAATTGCATGATTCAAACCCCTATCTGACTATGTTATGATACTCGAGACGGACACATTAGCAGAGTGTGCTATTTGCATTACTGGGAGGGTTTCCTTCTCTTGCTTTACTTATAGGGTGCTGACATCATCAGTGTTTTGAAAGGGAAATGTGCATCCTGTAGTCTGTTCTCCTAGTTGCCAAAGGGACATTTCCCTCACACACACTAACCCCCCCCCCTCATCCAAAGACACACACTTGCCACTTGCAGTATTCAAACCCCTATCTACTTATGTTATGACACTTGAGACGAATGCATTAGCAGAGCGCACTATTCACATTACTGAGAGGTTTCCCTTCTCTTGCTGTACTTATAGGGTGCTGACATCATCAGTGTTTAGAAAGGGAAATGTGCATCTTGTAGTCTGTTCACCTAGTTGCCAAAAGGGACATTATCCTCACACACACTAACTCCCCTCAGCCAAAAACGCACACTTGCCATTTGCAGGATTCAAACCCCTACCTGATTATGTTATGACACTTGAGACGGACACATTAGCAGAGTGTGCTATTCGCATTACTGGGAGGGTTTTTTCTCTTGCTGTACTTATAGGGTGCTGACATCATCAGTGTTTAGAAAGGGAAATGTGCATCCTGTAGTCTGTTCACCTCGTTGCCAAAAGGGACATTGTCTTCACACACACTATCCCCCCTCAGCCAAACACACACACTTGCCATTTGCAGGATTCAAACTCCTACCTAACTATGTTATGACACTTAAAACGGATGCATTAGCAGAGTGCGCTACTCGCATTACTGGGAGTTTTTTCTTCTCCTGCTGTACTTCTAGAGTGCTGACATCATCGGTGTTTAGAAACGGGAATGTGCATCCTGTAGTGTGTTTTCCCAGTTACCAAAAGTGACATTTCTCTCCCACAGACTTACACACACACTTACCGAGCATTTGCAGGATTTAAACCCCTACCTCACTATGTTATGACTCTTGAGATGGATGCATTAGCAGAGCGTGCTATTCGCATTACTGGGAGGTCTCTCTTCTCCTGCTGTACTTATAGAGTGCTGACATCATCGATGTTTAGAAAGGGGATTGGGCATCCTGTAGTGTGTTTTCCCAGTTGCCAAAAGGGACATTTCTTTCCCACAGACTTGCACACACACCAACCCCACTCACACACACTGAGCATTTGTAGGATTCAAACCCCTACTTAACTAGGTTATGCTTCTTGAGACGGACGCATTAGCAGAGTGCGCTATTTGCATTATTGGGAGGATTTTCTTCTCCTGCTGTACTTATAGAGTGCTGACCTCATTGGTGTTTAGAAAGGGGAATGTGCATCCTGTAGTGTGTTTTCCCAGTTGCCAAAAGGGACATTTTTCTCCCATGGACTTACACACGCACCAACCCCACTCACTCACACAGAACATTTGCAGGATTCAAACCCCTACTTAACTATGTTATGACACTTGTGACGGACGCATTAGCGGAGTGCGCTATTCGCATTACTGGGAAGCTTCTTTTCTTCTGCTGTACTTATAGGGTGCTGACATCATCGGTGTTTAGAAAGGGGAATGTGCATCCTGTGGGGAGGCAGACACCAAGCACACTCTGGCTAAGCTGTCTTTCCCTAGGGCAAACAGCCTAGTGTTGACCTCTACACCCATATGTTTAATTGTCAAATGCACATTATTTGTTTCTGATGGACTGTTTGCACATCTTTATTGCCATAGCATTCCCTGTTTGTATGAACAACTTGTGCATCTGTGGAAGATGTTTGCATATGGGAAGGGTCCACTATATCACGTATGTCTCTGTAGTCATTTAACTGTGTGCACTGGGCAGACTGCTTTAATGTGGTTGGTTCCTGGAATAACACATAAAAATACCAGATATGTGTGTCCAACTGCTAAACTGAGATTTGGCCTAAGTGTGTGAGCATGCCCAGTTCAGCCTTCCCATGGCATGTTGTCTGACATATGTCTCATTTATCAAAGTGTGTGAGCATGCCCAGTGTGAGCATTCCATATGTTGGACTCTGCAGCCCACCACATTTGTGGATGAGTGTGAACTTCAACAAATATCACCCGTTTATGGTTGTGTGTTGTGTGTCATGTTGTGTAGTTACTGTACAAGTGTTTTGTGTGTGAACACAACAGGATTATACTGTGCCTGCAGTGTTTGCATGGGATACTTTGCATACAGTTGTCAACATCCTTTCACACTGACCTAACACTGTAGTACTGTATAGTGTACTGGTAGTACTTTGACTGTGGTGGACAGTATCCTGGGCTTTAGTGCTATCACTGCTTTACATTTCGATAGTGGGCACAACAGCCTGGTTAGGGGCCAGTTGTATACATCTGACCATGTTGCATTCTGTTCAGATATGAACTACTTAAACCAGCTTGTCCAACATTGGTAGTGTATTCCACAACATAGGTGTACATTTGCAAACACTAGCGACGTGCCCTAGTCCATGTCTAATGCTAGTTGGAGAGTGTGTTTGTCCTTCAACACACATTGTAAGTGGAGTTTGCCATGACATATGTCATGGTTAGTATACTGTGCCTCTGTCTACCTGTGACATGACAGTGATACCCAGGATAAAGCTACCATCTCCCATCCACTCATCAAGATTCCTATTGAGGAAGATTGATAAGTGACTCTATGGGTAGGCTGTACTGGGGGTTCATTCATGGGTGGGGGTGGCTTCTGTGTTATGGATCATGCAGTACAGCTTGTCCTATGTAAGTCAGTGCTGGGGTTCAGGTCTCTCATGTGCATAGCTCACTGCCATTCAGATTGTACAAGGTGCAGCATGTTTATTGATACCAGCAACACAGGCAACACATGGCATCTGTGCAAGCTCTTTGATACTCCTGATGAGGTACTGTTGGGGACTTTACGGTTGATGGAGATGTCTGCTGAGGTACATCCCACAGGGGCTATTGTAGTAAATTGTACCGCTGATGAAGGATGGCTGCAGAGCCACAATGACCTCCCCTTATCTAGATCTGACAACCTTCATGATTAGGTGGGTATATGGTATGTTTCTGTAAACACTACAGCACATTTTTGTCCAATGCAGGATATCTATCACCTTGTGTCCCCAGGTCACTCATTACATGTTAACTATATAATGGGTTAACACCTATGTGGTAATTGGTGGGCACTTACTGTATATCCACGGGGGTTGACTATACACGTTTCTGCAATTAGCTTGCTGACATGGCTATGGCACCAGTTGTCTGTTTCTATGTGGCCCTTTTGTGGGATGCTTGTGTCAGCTGGTGGATCATATGTGGTGAGCAGTTTGTAGTCCTCTGCAAAAATGTTGGACACAGTCCTTCCATGTTTGCCTGTACCTATGGGACATATATACCAGACGAGGAGATCCCAGGACCAAGCCTTGTGGGATGCCAGTTATATCTGGTTTGTAGTCTGACATGGCTGCAGCATGTCTGACCATGTCTGTTCTGTCCTTGGTCTGGTTTGCAACCCCTCTACTGACATAGGGGTTTATATTTAAGCTGGTGAGCTTATCTATAATGAACATGTAGGGTATTGTCTAGAAGCCTTTGCAAGGTCCAGCTACGCTGTGTGGACCACATTGCCCTCATCAATGACCTTAATGACTGTTTCAATTGAGTCAAACATGTTTAGGGGCAGGATCTGCACTTAAGAAAGCCACACTGGGTAGGGTCCGGTGTCAGTAGGTCCCCAATATCTTTATGTCTGTGGTACATGCTGATCCTTTTCATAGCTGTGCAGACCGAGCTTCTCAGGAATCTGGGGTAGTAGTTTTCAGTATCCATTCAGGCAACACCTTTGTTGAGAAGGACCACTGTTGTTGTACACTGCTCTTTGGGTACATATTCTGTGGTAAGGCTGACACTGAGCAGTAGTGTGGTTTGGCATTCCATTCATCTTGGAGTCCATGTTGCACTAAGCCCAGGACACCATCTCATACCATTGCTGCTGTGTGTTTTGCTTTGTAGATGTTGGCTGTTACCTCAGCATCTGCAATGTCAGGGGGCCAGCAGTCTGCTGGGATAGATATTCTACATTCGGGGGGGGGGGGGGTTTGCACTGCACCTGTCAGGATGTATGTTGGCAATATGTGTGTGTGTTTGTGATATTTGTGTTATTCAGAGCATATCTGTGAATTCCCAACATGGTTCCTACCATCAGTTGTGAAAGCCTTGGGATTATCCTTAGTGTCCTGTGCAATTTGTATCTTCATAGGTTCATAGGTTCATACTAGGCTATCCACCCTAGGGCATTTGTTAGCCTAGCCAGAGTGTGTGTGTGGCTTTTGCCATCCCTTGCTATGTGAATATTATGGCCATTTATTATTTGCTTTGCTGTGCCTCTGTCTGGACATGACACAGTGAAGACCCCCAGTGTAACTCTACAATCATCCATCCACTTGGCAAGATTCCTGTTGAAGAGTGTCAGTGAGGGGCTCTGCCTAACATGGAGTGGGATTCTGGTCCAGGGTGTGGGGAGCCTCTGGATTATGTATCTGTCCCACCAGCACATCCTATTTCATTATTTGTTGAGGTTGACATCTCTCACTCTCACAGCTCCGATGAATTTGAGTTTTCTGGGGTGGAGCATGTCCATTACTCCTGTGTTGAGCATGGCCTTCTACAACAGGCATGCAATGCCTCTGTGTAGGCAGTATGTGACTGCATTCAGCTGGGGTGTCTACAGCCAGGCAGCATATGACATATATTTGAGACCCTTTATCCTCTTGGTGAGGTACCTTTGAGGTCTTTCTAACTGCTGCAGGTGTCAGGTAAGGTACATCCATTATGAGGCATTGTACTAGATTATGGGTGTGATTAGAGAACAGTATAGGGGCACAATGACCTCTGTTGACATAGATGTGAATCCTTTCCTGATACGGTGTCAAATGTAGACAGTCTTCCTAGCCACATTGGCAATGTGGGTGTCACATAACAGGTTACTGTCCACTTTTGTCCCTACCCTGGTTACTCCTTCCATACATAATGGTTTACCACCTATGTGGTAATTTGTGGTACCTTGTTTGGTATTTGGTGGGACATTCATACTGTCCAGTGTCTTCAGGATGGCTGGGTGGGGTTCCTGTGTGTGAGAGTGTGGTCTGTAGCATGCTACAGACTGTACAACAGTCTTGCCTACAGTTAGTTGCACATGGGTGGACTCCAATGCCTTGTGCATTGTCAGTTACCTGGACGTATGGGTGTCTGTGCTGAATATGGATACTCACCCTCCTTTTATGTTTTGTTCCAGATTTTGGGGCCATGACACATGATACATGGTATAACCTGGTAGTGCTGGTGTGCTGTCAGGAGGCTTGCAGCAGGTTTCTGTCACTGCACAGACATCGATGTTCTCCATACTGGGGATGGCCTTGGGAGCATGCATATTGGGGTTTACACATCTGGCATTGGTCAGCATTACCCTTATGTTTCTTTCCACTTATGTTTTCTAGGGTGGTGTGTCAGTCTTTTCAGACTTGCCTACAAAAGGCTCTATGGAGGTGGCAAAGGCCTTATCCATTATTCAGATGCCCAGGGGTAACAGGTGCAAGCCATCCCAAGAACAGCTGCGTGGCTTGTCAAGCATGACATCCCAAGCAGACAGACATTGGATCCCCTTGGAATGACACCAGTAAGTGTGCCACTTGCTATGACTGATCATTCTGTGTTTGTACTGTGGCATTATTCTTGGTAAGGGTAGGATGCTGCAAACGGTGAGTGTCATACCGGCCTGGACTACATAATCAGAGAGCTCATCTATGTCTCTTTTCATGTAGTCTAGGGAGGTACATCTCAGGTCATTCACACCAGCATGGACTATGACTGCATCATATTTCTACTTGCTTTGGAGTGACCTGCATACTTCTGTTATGTGGCGTATTGTGGCAGCCTACAGGAAGCTTACTGTACCCTTTCCCTTGTTCAGTCTGGTGTGCGGGACAGCAGTGTGTCTGACTATGGAGTCACCTATTACAACTGTATCAGGCATGTTGTTTCTCCTTCTGGCCTGTGACTGTTTGGCACACCAGCTTTGTGTACTATGTGTTGCATGTGTTATGTTTGGAGGTTGTTTGATTGGGTGTCTGCTTTAGAGGCCTCTGTTGGTGTGCTGTGTTTGTAATTTGTGCCTCCGGGAATGTTTTTCTGTGGTTATGTGTTTGGTTTGCAGTTGTGATAGGTCTATGTGGGACTGTGTTTGTGGTGTGTGTGGTTACCTTCTCCTCCTGACTAGTTTTGGGAGTACTGAGTTGAGGGAGCTCAGCCTCCAGTTTGGATAGATGGTTGCATCTCTCACATATATTTGTATTTCTTGGGTGGAGCTGGGGATTTTCTGTGTACTTGGGGCAGGTGTAACATTGCCTCAGGATTCACAGATTCAACTTGTTGTGGCTGGCCTTAGTGGATTGTATGTGTGGACAGATTTTATTGCCATACTACTGATCAGTGATTACTTCATTGTTTATGTTTGCTCTATCATGTAGTAGCTTCCTCATTCTCTTGCATGGTTTGGTTATGGCTGGTATCCACCATGCCAGATTCCTGCGTATATGGCACTGTGTCTTGTTTTAATTTAGGATTGCATAATCCAAGCATTCCTGGCAGTGTTCATGGAATGGCTGTATTACAGGTTCTGAGGTGTGGCCCATAATTTGCACCTGCACAGGACCTTTAATGGATTCCACATCAGTTTGGAGGAGTGCAACTATTGCTTAACACATGTTTTCCACTGTGGTTTTCTGGCCAGGGACTGTGGTCAGGATTTGTATATCCAGTGTGATTACTCTATGGTCTGGTTTTACCAGTGAGCAATACACTTCTCATCTTGCCATCCAGTACCCATGTTGCTGATTATCACATCCAGTATGCTTACCCCTCTTGTGGGAGTGGTATGTTGTTCCTGGGCCTTTTGGTTTATGGATTCTATGTACTTTTGTCCTACACTGTTGGAGCTAGTATAATGCTCCCAGTCTATGTCTGGGTATTTTCAGTCACCCAATATAATGTGGTTTGGAGGACTTGATATATTCATGTATTCCAGCATAGGCCAGGTGCAGTTCCTGGTGTTGGGACAGTAGTCTGTAGCAGGCTATAAACTGGGGGGCAGTTTTAGCCACTGTTACTTGACCATGGCTAGTCCATGCTGCTTTTTGTTGTGGTACCAACATGAGGGTGTGGTTATCCTTGACAATGCTTGCTAGTCACCCTCCTTTTGTAGCTTGTTCCATGTTTTGAGGCTGTACAGCACAGTATGAGGTGTAACCTGGTAGTGTTAGGGTGCTGTTGTGAGCCTTGGCTCAGTTTTCTGTTACAGCGCAGATATCACCATTCTCCATACTGGGTGAGTTTAGACTGCATGCATCTTGCTGTTTCGACTTATCTCTTATCTTATTCTTATCCTTTCTGATACCTATGGAGATAGGTTTGTGTTTTGAGCCTTATCTATTCAGGGCACACTGTGGGTAACAACAGCCTTTGCCAGTATCCATACGGCCTGCACTGATAGGTGCATGCCAGTCCTAGCAGGTGGTACATCATGTCATGCTCAGCATGTCATCCCAGACTGGCACACATTGGATCCCCTTTGACTAACTGCAATACTTCCGTCAATTATTGCACTTGATCATCTCATTGTCATGTTGTGGCATGATGCTTGGTGAGGGTAGGATGTTAGTCAGGGTCCTCAGGTGTGCATATAGTACATGGTGTTACATTACTTAACACATAGCATTCATGCCTCAGGTGGTGCTGCAGGGATGCCTCTGTCGGATGCGCATATTACACTTCCCTGTACATGTTTGAGAGCAGGTTGTGTCATGTTAGGCATCCCTGTTACTATATGAGTGAGTCAGAGAGTATCATTCCCAGGGTTCCTACTGAGCCAGTGTATGTGCTATGCGTTGCCTCTTTGCCAAAGCCAGGGCATACTGGGCACGCCTCCTTCTGCCTACTGGGGCAGGCTCAGGTTGTTCCTCCTCCGAGTCACGCTCTGCCTGTGATGGCCTTGGCAATGGTGGGGGGCTGTTTGGCCTAGCCCTATGCTGGTCCTGCTGCAGCTGTTTTTGCAAGATCATATTATGTAGCATAGCACATACCATGACAATTTGGGTACATGTAGTTGGTGTGTACTGCAAGGCTCCACCAGATGTGTCCAGACACGGAACCATGACTTGAGCAGCCCAAACACACGCTCTATTACATTACGTGTTTGTGCGTGTGCCTCATTATGGCGTTCCTGTTCAGGTGTGTGTGCGTTTCTGATGGGTATCATCAGCCACGGCTCCAGTGCATAACCTGCATCCCCCACTAGGTGTCCATGCGGGATGTCCCCATTGGCAAATGTCTGGTACAGCTGCGTCAAATGCCAGATGTGGGAATCATGGTAGCTCCCAGGACAGCCAGCACACACATTCATTATTATGCCCTGGGCATCACACATGACCTGGCAGTTGATGGAGGGGAAGCCCTTGCAGTTGATGTATGCCCTACCCCGCTCACTGGCTGGTGCTTTGATGCGTATGTGCTTGCAGTCTATTGCACCCACTACCTCAGGGTATTCCGCTATTTGCTGGAAGAGATGCATATTGCTGGCCAATACCTCACGGGCACTGGGGAAATATACATGATCACCGACATGTGCTGACATGGCATCCAGGAACTGGTGCAGTACCCTGGAGGCTGATGCCTGTGATATCCCCATCATATCACCAGTTGGTCTCTGGAAGGTACCTGTTGCTAGTATTCTTAGGCCAACACATACCTTGGTTTCCACTGGGATGGGTTCCCCTCTGTTGGTTCTGTGTGTGATGCCTGGCTTGCACAGCTCCACTATTTGCTGCAGGAGGTCTCTGTCCACTCTATAGCGCTCTACTATCTCCAGCTCATGTAACCCGTGGTAGGTGACCCTGGGCCTGTACACTCTTCTCCGTCTCCTCACTGTGGGTTGTCTGGCACCATCTGCATTGTCACCACCCTCAGCAAGTCGCCTATGTCTCATTATGACAGCTATGGCAGCCCCTAACATTTCTGCTCTGAGTTCAGCTTTTTCAGTTTTCACTTCTGATAACTTAACTCCTGTCTTGCAGTGTCTCTTGAGAGAAACATCCTGCACTGCTGTTTGCAGAGTTTTAAGTGCTGGGCTGGGCTACTATTCTGCCTGTGTAATTGTCTGCATCTAATTGTTTTCACCTGCTAGCTCCAGCAGTATTCCCTGCTAGCTTCCTACTAAATCTGTTGCTTCCTTTTTCCTTTCTGTTTCCTCAGGGTGGAGCTGTGTGTAAACCAGCAGAAACACCTCACAGTGGCTTACACGCACGCACACATACTTACACGGTGCAGAATCTGCTTATTCGGATTAAAACGCGTGCACGCCCGCGCAAACAGTGTTAAACATCTCCCAACATGCTCCCACATGCTCAGTCTGTCTTACACGTGCGCACACTGTCTTACTCGCGCTTCATGGCGCTCACACGTGTGCATGCACGCCCAGCAAGAAACTTTGGTGTAGGCAACAGTGTACACCTTCCATTTCTTGACTTTCTCATGCTTAGTTAGTGGCACACCTCTTTCCATGATATCTGTCTGACATCTGTTATGTAACTCTGACCTCCAATGAACTGCATTTCTTTCTACCATTCCCCCCTGTGATGTCACCTATCTCCTACTCTGTTCCTCCCCCTTCTGTAACTCTTACACTACTCAGACTGTGCTCATTTGCTATGTGACAGTGGAATTCAGTATCCTTACACTCATTTGCATCAGATTGCCTACTAATGCTTAGTTACATGTCTTAGACTCAGCTTCCCCCCTTAGCAACCACTACACGGTGGCCATGTTGGTTTTGGTCTGCTGGTACCTGCATTGACATTCCATGTATTGCATAAAACCTATATTTGTAGGTTTAAAACCTTCGTTTTTATGTTTTATACAGCGCAGCCCGTTTGCGCGGGGCTGCGCTGGGTTTAAACATCGGCAATCGCCGAAAAAAAAATTATATTTTTAATATATTTGCATCAGGTTACTTTGTCAATAGCCACATATTTGGCCATTGGCATGCTGCCTGGCACATATGCACCCTTTATTTGGAGCTGACATGGCTCCATTGCAGTTTTTGCAGAAACGTACTCAGTTGTCAACTGAGTACATTTCTGTAGCTAAAACGGCTCTTACACGGGCTGTTCTGGGCTTCCTGGATTGCTAATCATCCTCATTTGCATGCTATTCGGCTGCAAGTGAGGTGATTAGCTTATCCACACCCACTCCATGTAAGAGCCATTTTAGCTTGTCTCTTACACGGACTTTGGGCTGTTCCTGGATCGCGAAGGCTGCATGGAGTCTTACACTACTCTTAGACTCCGTGCAAGCCTTCTTGAATCCGGCCCAGGCATGTTTAGAGTAAAAAGAGCACAAGAAGCATACAATGAGCATGGAAAGAGATCAAACAAGCAAAACAAATATAATAAGGGCAAAAAAAGGCACATTAAGCATAAATAAAGCAAGGCAACTGTATGTTTTTGGCAAAGTGCTGAGTTTTGGCATAACTACGGCTTTATATTGTATTAAGGGCGTAACTAAAGTTATTTAAAGTACCTCAAAGTGTAACAAAGTGCTTAAAGTGTGTGTTTGTTACTGTGTATGTATTCTGAAGAATTTATTTCTATGCATAGTGCAACTATTTTGTGAAGTACAGCCAAGGTATAGCCGTTTCGAAAAGTTTCTTGTGCTTGGTGTGTCTATTCACAAAGTGCCTCCATTACAGAGTGTTTCTTGCACTGTAAAGAAGTGCAAGGTACTGCCATTTTGGGGAAATTTCAGTGTGCAGTGTACAGTTTATTCACAAAGTGCAATTACTTCGAAATGTGATTGACTCTGAGCTTCTCTGCCCCAGTTAATTTACATGAAGAAGTTATTTAAGATATTTCTTAAAATGTTGATAAATTACTTTAGCACTCTTCTTAAGACTGAGATGGTATCCTTTAAGCCCACTGGGCCAGTGGAAACCACATCCTACAATGCTGAATCCTTCACAAATGCTTTCTATGGACATCTCCAAGAATGCATGGATCATGCAATCCCAAATAAATCCAAGACCCTCTCCACCAAAGGCAAGCGTCCTGTCTGGTGGACTTCAGCCATTAACAAATTGTATAACAAAAGAAGGAAGCTACTGCACGACAGAGCAAAATCCCATAAAGGGAAGACATCTCTGATCAACACTAGCAGAAAGCTACTTTCTCTCACAAAAACATCCAAGGCCAACTTTGAGAGAACAATCGCTAAGGACACTAAAGATAACCACAAAGCCTTCTTCAGCTATGTTAGAAACCTGGGCGGAAACCCTCAGATATGCTCGGAGTTAGTTCATAACGACAAAAAATACACTGAACCCACAGATATTGCCAACATTCTGGCTGACAGGTTCAGTGCAAACTTCTCCCCTCCCTCACCCCCTAAAGAAGAAATACTTATCCCAGCTGAATGTAATCTCCTTGTCATCTCAGATGTCCAGGTGAGAGCCACCCTCAACAAAGCTAAAAACACAGCATCAATGGGACCTGACGGTATCCCGGGTTGCGTGCTAAGTGAACTCCAAGAGGAGCTAAACCCGCACATAAAAATGCTATTTAACCTTAGCCTTACTACAGGATATGTACCTGAACACTGGCGTACAGCAACAGTGGTCCCACTCCAAAAAGGTGGTACCTCTACAGACCCTGGGAACTACCGCCCCATAAGCTTAACCAGCCTGGTCTGCAAAGCTATGGAAAGAATCATTATGGAACTCAAAAACAGAGACATTGGGGACCTACAGACACTTGATCCCACCCAGTTTGGCTTTGTAAAGGGCACATCCTGACTTTTGAACCTGGTTGACTTTTTCGAAACAGTCACTAGAGCCATTGATGTGGTTAAAGCAGTCTTTACAGCCTACCTGGACTTGGCTAAGGCCTTCGACACAATACCCCACTCAGGCATCATAGATAAGCTCAACAGCTTAAATGTAAACCCTTATGTCACTATATGGGTTGCAAACTGGCTAAAGGACAGAACCCATAAAGTCAAAATCGCTGGAGCCATGTCAGACTCAAAGCCAGTCACAAGTGGTGTCCCACAGGGATCCGTCCTGGGACCCCTCTTGTTCGGCATTTATTTCTCAGATGTTAAAGCAAACATGGGAGGGTTGTGGCTGACAAAGTTTGCAGATGACTGCAAACTAGGCGCCATTGTCGATACACCAGCTGACACATACATCCTACAGAAAGGCCTCACAGAAACGGACAACTGGTGCCGGAGTCATGGCCTTAAACTAAATGCCAAAAAATGTATAGTCATCCCCTTTGGGAAAAACAAAGTACCCACAAATTATCACATAGACAGTAACCCACTGAGTACGGAAAAAGTAATCAGAGACCTAGGGACCCAAGTCGACAGCGACCTCTCATTTGACACCCACGTTGTCAAAGTGGTTAGAAAGACATTCTACCTTGCACACCTTATCATGAAGGGATTCACATCCAGATCCAAGGATGTCATTGTACCCGTATACTCCTCCCTCATCAGATCCATGATTGAGTATAATGCCCCATTTGGTATGTACCTCACCCGGCACCTGCAGCAGCTAGAGAGACCACAAAAGTACCTCACCAAGAGGATCAAGGGTCTCCAACATATGTCTTATTCTGCCAGACTAAAGAAACTCCAGCTCTATTCAGTAGCATACCGCCTGCTCAGAGGTGATCTGTGCCTGACGTACAAGGCCATGTCCAATCGGGAACTGATGGACATGCTCCACCTCAAAAAATCCAAATCCATCAGAACCACGAGAGCTAAAGACTTAAACCTTGGCACAAGTATTAATAGGACATGCTGGAGGGATAGATTCATAACCCAGAGGCTTCCCATGCTCTGGAACAAAATCCCAGTTCATGTTAGGCAGAGCCCCTCACTGACTCTCTTCAAGAGAAATCTTGATGAGTGGATGGGAGATTGTAAGTTTACCCCAGGGGTCACCTCTGTGTCACTACTAGACAGGGGCACAGTAAACTAATTCTATTATACAAGGGGGACCTTCACTGTGTCACTACTAGACAGAGGCACAGTATTCTAAATCTATTCTGTACCATTTCATGGGGTGGCGAAAGCCACATCACTATGGCTAGGCTTACAAATGCCCCAGGGCAGATAGCCTAGTACTAAACTATGAAACTATGAAACTATAAGACAATAATTTCAAGAGTATTACAGTGCCCTAGAAACCTATTTTGCAAAGTCCAGTTTCAAAGAGGCTTGCATCATGCAGTTGTTTGATATGTTTCTTGTACTGATAAGAGGTGATTTCTTGCAATACAGTGATTTAAAAAGTGTTGCAGTGCTCAAGAGAGTTGTTTTGCAGAATATGCTCACTAGCATAATTTCAAAAAGCCCAAAAGCATAATTTCAGAAACACAAAGTTACAAATACTGGCATAAAATGCTGGCATATGTATATGTGCACGTGTTCATGCTTATTTGCAAAACCCTTCACTGGTATGTGTTAATATGGCAGACAGATATCAAAAGCCCTTACCACTTGTATTTGATCAGACTATTGCAGAGAAGTGGAGAATATTTGAGCAAGATTATGATATTTTTATACAAGCAGTTTATTCAGATAAAGATGTACACACCAAGGCACTCATTTTGTTAAACCTAGCTGGGTCAGAGACCATAGAAAGAGCTCGTTCATTTGTGTATGCACCAGCAGTATATGAGAGAGAAGGTGAAAATCATCATATTGTTGTACAGGCTCAGTCAAGGGAAGACCCTGAGTGTTTGAAGAGCATGTTTAGAGAAATGTGCAACCCCCAGACAAATATTATGTTAGAGAGGCATTTGTTTTAAGAAGAGATCAGAAACCAGGGGTAACTTTTGCAGCTTACATAACTGACCTTAGAAACAAAGCTAAAATGTGTTGGTTTGGTGACTTAAAAGAGGAGTTAATAAAGGACAGGCTCATTTGTGGTATTAATAGTGCTGCTGTGAAAAAGATCTTGCTTCATGATAGTGATTTAATTTTGAGTAAAGCCATAGAGAATTTTCCAGATCCATGAAGAGACAGAAAACACACAAAGCATGCTTTTAAGTGACAAGAGCATGGTTTCAGTAGGCTCCAGAGCAAATGTAGACAGTATGCTACACATGGCAGACAGAAGTAGGCCTAAGCACATGGCAGTCACAGCCCCTGGTGGCTCACCAGGGAAACCAAGTAGCCTTCCAGCAAGTTTTAAGGCTAGTTCAGTTAAAGGAGCATCCTCAATGCAGTACAAGCGTGAATCAGCAAAACCCAAGTCCAGCTTTATTTTTAATTGTTGCAAATGTGGTGCAAATCATGAGTCTAAAAGAGAGAAGTGCTCAGCATTTGGTCAGCAATGTCACAAGTGTAAAATGGAACCATTTTCAAAAGTTTTGCAAATCAAGTAAACCTCATACAGTTGTAAAGAAAGGTCATACAAAAAAGCAAGTTGATCAAGTAGAGATGCAACACTCCGTTTTCTATGTAGATGGTTTACCAGTGCTTGGTGATAGAGTTGATGCAGTTAATTTATTGGCAAAAAAGAGTGAAGTGTTTTGTACTGTCTGGATCAATGGTAGATCCACAGATCTTAAAGTAGACTCTGGTTCAAAGTGTAATGTTATATCAGCAGAGACATTTGCTGAAGTGTGAACTAATGAACAACTCAATGTGAGCAGTAGTGCAAAACTTGTTGCTTATGGAGGTGAAGAAATTCAAACCAAAGACTCAGTGATGATTTCATGTTATTTGGCCAAGAACTGTTAAAACTTGTTGTTCTAAGTAGTTCAAAGGCCTGTACAGTCTTTACTGGGTCTCAAAGATAGTTTGAGAATGAATCTGCTTTCTTTTACCAAAGAAGTTCACATGAGTGCATCTCCTAGTTCCAATTTTTCTGAACTCATTTTCTTAGAGTATGGTAATGTTTTCAGTGACAAGTTGGGCAAACTTCCAGTTGTGTATTCTATGAAGTTAGACCCAGAGGTCACTCCAGTGGTCAGACCGGCAAGAAAAATTCTGATAGCTATGCAGAATAAAGTCTAGGCTCAGCTGGATAAAATGGTGCAGCAAGGTGCAATTTGTCCAGTTACAGAACCGACTGAATGAGTGTCATCTATGGTAGCAGCTCACAAAAAAGGCTCAGAAGAAATCAGAATATTGTATTGACCCAAGAGATTTGAACAAAGCATTGAAGAGAATGCATCATCCAATGTGCCACTGTCTTTTCTGTCTTGAATGCAAAAAGTTAATTTTGGCAAGTGATGCTTGATCGCAAATCCTCATTACTAACCACGTTTGGTACCCCATTTGCAGATACAGATTCCTAAGGATGCCATTTGGAATAAATTCTGCGAGTGAAGTTTTTCAGCATGCAATGGAGCAAATTGTTTCAGGTTATCCTTGTGCCATGATAGTAGATGATTTATTGGTTGGAGGTAATGATAAATCAGAGCATGACAGAAACCTAAAGAGAGATCTAGACAGAGCACATGCGGTAAACTTGAAGCTCAATCCTCTGAAGTGTAAATTCAGTCTTCCAGAAGTTACACATGTAGGTCATTTATTTACCAGTACTGGTCTGAGACCAGATTTGACTAAGCAAGCAGCTATCTTTGAGATGTCAGCACAAGACAATATTCAAACTCTACATCATTTCCTAGGCATGGTCAACTATTTAGGAAAATTTATACCAGACTTTAGTGAGTTGACAGTACCTTTAAGAGAGCTAATGCACATAAATGTTGCATAGTCATGGTTAGAACATCACCATAAGGCATTGGAAGACCTCAAGCAGAAAATTGCTACTCCACCTACATTAAGATAGTATGATGTGAACAAACCAGTCACTATTTCCTGGGATGCCTCAAAATTTGGTCCAGGCACAGTTATACTTCAAGAGGGCAAACCAGTAGCCTAATCATCTAGAAGACTTACTCAAACTGAGATGCAGTATGCTCAAATTGAGGAAGAACTTTTGGCAATAGTATTTGCATGTTCCAAGTTTCATAATTATATTTATGGTTGAGCTATTCAGATTGAAACTGGCTACCAACCTCTAGCTACTATTCTAAAAAAGCCTATGCATTCTGCTCCAGTAAGATTACAAAGAATGATGCTCAAATTTCAAAAGTACAACTTCAAAATGGTCTATACAAAAGGGAAACTTCTCTATCTGGCTGATACTTTATCCAGATCACCCAGAAATATGACGGAACAGCTTGTCAAAGACAATTTTGACTTTGACTTGATGGCAGTGTGCAATTTTTCTGCCACTTGGCTTGATGAGTTACAAGATCACAACAAGACTGATCCAGTTTTGCAAAAGATCAATCACTACATTAATTTTGGATGGCCATCAAAGCAATTTAGTGTACCACCTGAAGTGCAAAAATATTTTCCTTTCAGAGATGAAATGTTGATGGAAGATGGCATTATTTTCAAAGGTCCTAAAGCTGTTGTTCCTGCTTCTTTACAACAACAATACATCACAATTTTGCATCATGGTCACCCAGATTCCGCATCCACTAAGAGAAGAGTGAGAGAATTAGTATTTTGGCCTTCATTACAGAGAGACATTGATAAAGTACTTTCTTCTTGTTCAGTGTGGAATAGTATTAAACCATATTTACAAAGTGAACCACTTCAGCTAAGTCAAGTCCCTGAACTGCCTTAGTCGATAGTAGCCACTGATATCTTCGAGTGGAGCAATCAATTACTTAATATTGGTAAACTCTTATTCAAACTGGTTTGAGATTGACTTACTACCTAACTTAACATCCACTACTGTTATTACTAAGTTGAAACATAGTCCACACAAAGTTATCTCTGACAATGGTACTCAATTTACTAGTCAGTTGTTTCAGAAATTTGCAAGAGAATGGAACTTTGTACATGTTACTAGCAGTCCTGAATACCCACAGTTGAATGGCCTAGCTGAATGTGCAGAGCAGAGTGCAAAGCAATTACTTGAAAGGTCAAAGCATGACAATACCGATGTCTTTCTAAATTTACTTATTTTCAGAAACATACCCCGTGACAATATTGTTGTCTCACCTGCTCAAAGACTTCTTTCCAGTCAAACTAAAACAATGCTACCTATTAGTTTCCAGTTTACTGAGGCCTAAAGCTAAGAACAACAGAACCATATAGGCTCAACTTTTCAAGAAGTGTTTGATCCAGAAGTCTAGTTATGACAAATCAAGCAGATTTCTTCATTCTTTGAGGGAAGGAGAAACAGTGAGAATACAAATGGCAAAAGATTTTGACCGGATTGGTCAAGTTACAGGTAAATGTGCCGAGCTGAGATCCCACCTTGTAGAACCCTAGGGTATGGAGTACAGGAGAAATCACAGACATTTACTTCCTGTATCAGAATCATCATCACAACATTGTTTTAATGATAAAGACTCTAGATCTCTGAGTGAACCAAATATTGTTCCCATTCTAGAGTGCATGCCTATCTCTGATTCCATTCCTGAAGATATTTCGGACAATTCAAAGATTGAACATTTTACAGAGACAGCTCCAGTTTCCAGTTTTATGTCACACAATATGGACGAGTATCCAGGCCCAGTGTGAATATGCAGCAACATGGACTTAACCGTGTATATATGTACCTTAACAGTGTATATATGTGCCTTATCTTGTGTAAGTGAATGTAGGGAACTGTGTGTGATATCTGCATGCCAAATACATTCATAACATTGCATGTTTTGTTTTTTTAAGAGGGAGAATGTAGATCAGAGTGCATGTGCTGAGTGGTATGTCTTTAAGAAGCATGTCAAAGATGCAACGTGCATTTATAAATGTCAAGCACATGCCATTCCAAGTGCCATTTTGAGAGTGCAGCCAGAAAGTAAGCATGTATGATTCCAGCAGTTAGTTTGTATATAAGTTAGTCAGTAAATTTCTATCATGATCTGTTTGTATGGAGGAGCTCTCTAATCTTGTAGCCCAGGCAGGTATGACCCTATTCCTGAGTAGCATCCTGCCATCACCCAGAATGATACCACAGTACAGGGACAAAATGATTGACTTCAAAATTGGCTAAGCTTCTGTTGTCATTCTAAGGGAATCCAGTATCTGTCTGCCTGGGATGACATGATCGACAGACCACGATGCTTTGCCAGAGATGGCCTGCACCTGTCATCCTTGGGATTCTGGATACTGGCAAAGGCTCTTGCCACCCCTATAGTGCCTTTTTTAGGCAAGGTTCGAATGACATATTCACCATTGTAACAGGTACAAGCAAGCAAAATCTGAGGGTAATGCTACTCAATGCTAGAAGTCTAAACCTCAAAATGCACTCACTTGAGGCACTCTTTAAAATGGAGAACATCGACATCTGTGCAGTTACAGAGATCTGGTTCAAAGCTCCAGAGAGCACCCCTTGCATTACCAGGCTGTAATTCATACCACACCTTTCGGCCACCTAACCCAGACCGAAACGCGAAAGGTGTCGGTGTGTCCATATTCATTAAGGATATCCACACTTCCAAGCTAGCTGTCAGCATAATGCATCCGAGATTATCCAAGTTCAACTAACTCTGGGCAAGACCACAATCCAGATTGTAGTTTGCTAAAGACCCCCCACCATTCCCCAGGATTCCCACTCCTCTTTTCTTGATACACTGGAAAATATTAGGGTATAACCCATTACCCTAATAATGGGTGATTTCAACTACCCCACCATTACCTGGGAAAACTACTCATGTACCAACTCTTTTGCTCAACGTTTTTTGGAATTCATAAATTCCAATGCCTTGGATCAACTTATCTACACCCCCACCAGAGGCAGCAATATTCTAGACCTGGTCATCACCAACATGGGCAACTGCTGTTCCACACCAGAGGTCAATTCCTCGTTGGTCAGATCCGACCACAAGCTAATCACCCTAGACATCCACATCCTGCCCCAACCCCCCATTAGGGAAACAACCGTAAAAAAAATTCTCCAAAGCCAACTTCACACTTCTTAAGACAGAAGTCGCAGACTTCATGACACCAATGCAGATGGACAGTAGAGGTACGACTGTTGAATCCTACACAAATGCACTTTATAAGCACTTACACAAGTGATTGGATCATGCTATCCCTAACAGAAACAAGATGATATCCTCCCAAAAAAAGGAAGCCAATCTGGTGGTCTTCTGCCATAAACAAACTCTACAACAGAAGAAAGAAACTGTTGCAAAAAAGAGTAAAATCCCATGATTGGAGGATCTCCCTGGTCAGTCTCAGTAGGAAGCTGAGATCCCTCATAAAATCCTCCAAAGCTAGTTATGAAAACAAAATCGCCACTAATTCTAAAGACAACCACAAAGCATTCTATAGCTATGTCAAGAATCTCAATGGCAACACTCAGATCTGCTCTGAGTTACAGCACAATGGCACTAAATATACAGAACCAACTGATATTGGCAACATCATGGCAGATAGGTTCAGTGCTAACTTTACCCCCCTCTCACCCCCCTAATGGGCCCATCTCTTTATACCGGAAGAATGCAAAGTTCCTGTAATCACAGCTGCACAGGTAGAAACCTCTCTCCAAAGCCAAGAACACAACATCCATGGGACCTGACAACATCCCAGGCTGCCTTCTATATGAACTACAGAATGAACTGGCACCTCACCTAAGTTACATGTTCAGTCATAGCCACACTTCAGGCTTTGTGCCCATTGAATGGCGCACCATGACGGTTATCCCTCTCCACAAAGGGGGAGCCATAACAGACCCCAGGAACTACTGCCCCATTAGCCTGATGAGCCTTGTCTGCAAGGCCATGGAACGTATCATCATGGAACTCATAGACAAAGACATTGGAGATCTCCAGACTCTGGACCCCACACAGTTCAGGTTTGTAAAAGGCAGATCATGTCTCCTAAACCTGATAGACTTCTTTAAAGCAGTCACCAAAGCCATAGGTGAGGGTAAGGTGGTTCACACAGCCTATCTAGATCTCGCCAAGGCATTTGACATCATCCCCTATTCTGGAATTATACATAAACTCACTAAACTAGGTATAAATACCTATGTCACAAGATGGGTTGCCAACTGGCTTACTGACAGAACCCACACTGTGAAAGTAGCAAACTCCAAATCAGACTTTAGACCACTGACAAGTGGAGTACCACAGGATTCAGTCCTGAATCTTCTCCTGTTTGGTATCTACTTCTCTGAAGTACAGGCTAACACAGAAGGTCTTTGGCTAACTAAGTTCACAGATGACTGCAAACTAGGAGCCATAATCGAAACTCCTAATGATGTGCACATCCTACAAAAGGGCCTCACTGAGACAGATGCCTAGTATCAAAGCCATGGCCTCAAGCTCAATGTCAAAAAGTGCATTGTCATCCCCTTTGGTAAAAACTCTGTACCCATGAACTACCGCATAGGTGGTAGTCTACTTAACACTGAAAGTGAGATAAGAGACCTTGGGACACAGGTGGACAGTAGTCTCTCCTTTGATAATCACATCCCCACAGTCATCAGGAAATCCTTCTACATGGCACAACTCATCACAAAAGTTTCTTATCCAGAAAAAAAGAGGTCATTGTTCCCCTCTACTCATCCCTCATTAGACCCATTATAGAGTATGACTCCCCTGTTGGTATGTACCTCACAGGTCATCTACAACAATTGGAAAGGCCACAGAAATACCTCACAAAGAGGATTACTGGCCTCAAACAGATGCCCTACGCAGACCGTCTCAAAAAACTCCAGCTTTACTCCGTCGCATATTGCCTACTCAGAGGTGATCTCTGCCTAACATACAAAGCTATGTCAAACCCAGAGCTGTTGGACATGCTCCACTTAAAGAAATCCCAATCCCTTTGGGGACCTAAACCTTGTCACCACAATAAACAGAACATGCTGGAGGGATAGATTCCTGTCCCAGAAACTTCCCATACTCTGAAACAGACTACCTATCTATGTCAAACAGAGCTCCTCGTTAGCACTCTTCAAGAAAAATCTTGATGATTGGATGGGAAATAGGAAATTCACCCCAGGGATCACTTCTGTGGCTCTGCTTGACAGGGACACAGGAAAATAATTTTCTTGAGTGGTGAAAACTAGGGTACCTTTTTGGCTAGGCTTGTATAGGCCCTAGGGCCAATAGCCTAGTACCTACCTATGAACCTATGAACCTATGTATAAAATAAAGCTGCTTGAACAGAACCCATGAAGACTCTTCTATTGTGTCTAAAGTAGGAGAGCAACAGTGGACAAACTTGCAAGTCTTTTGAATTAAACACCTTATTTGTTATTGCAATTTTCAATGTAATTTTTGTATTTCATTGGTGTTGGGCAAGCTCCATCTTTAGATGGTGAACCATGTGTCTGGCTTGTATGATTGATGTGGTTTGTTTTCCATTCAGAACAGCACTCTCTACTTATTTTATTGTAAGTTTGTGATCTTTTGTTCTTAAATAAGAAATTGTTTTTACTTTTATCCTTTGAAGAGGGATGCATATTGGGATATTAAAGGTTTGACAATTGTTCTTATGAGGCTGTTTTATGCAGTGATATGTAATGTGTACATAACCTAATTATATATATTGTTCACTCAAGTATAGCAGTGTAGAATTCCTCTCCTGGGGTGTTGTTTGTTCTCATTTAAATTATTTTTTTCTTTCACAAAAAGGCTATGGCTCCAAAATCAAAAAGTAATATGTCATCCACACAGAAATACCCCTCTTCAGAGATGCAGAGAATAAGGTAATCGTACAGACTGTCTGTCACTGTGGGGCACATGTGCTAGAGCACCATACTGCTGATAGGACATTCTATGACCAAATCTGGCAGCAGGTAATTAAAGATGTCAGTGATGTGTATAGCTAGGGCTATGAATACAAAATGATCTGATAGAGGCCACTGATGTGATTAAAAAGGCTACTAACAGAGCAAAGGCTGTAGTATATGAGTGAAGGGCTACTGGTGATGGACCATCTATTGAACCACCACTTACTGGGAAAGAGGAGTTCCTGTTCACTATAAGGGATCCAGGCAGCTTGGAAGAGTTCAAAACTGAGCTGATGGATGTTGGGGAGGAGGAGGAAGGAAACAGCAGGATTTTTACTATTGATGCTCCAGGTATGCCATTCACATTTTTAAAAAAAATTATATTTAAAGTTTTGTAAAAATCATAATTAATTTGGATAATTTTCTATATATGATAACTCTAGGATCTGAAAATTGTGTGTATAAGGATATCTGGGACTGAGGTACAAGGACTGTCCGCACATGGTATGGTCATTCCTTTTTGTTATTAGTTATCTTATTACTCTCAGAATGAGAGTCTTTTCATGTGCATGCCTGTTTCACTTATTTGTGCATTGGTATTTAATGTTACTCGGGTTTATATTTCTTTTAGTTTTATTTGTTCTTGGTGTAATCACATGTGAAGCAGTGTCTGGCAGCAGGACTCTGTAACTCCCTACTCCTGATGTCAGAGGATCAGAAGCCTTGGATGATGACTGCAGTGATGAACAGGCACTGTCTGGGGTTGCAGAGGGCATGTCTGTGAAAGGAACTGTGCTTCTCACATCTCCACCACACAGTAAGGACAGAGCCTTTATGCCTATGTATACCCACCACATGGACACATCTAATATTGGACAGGTGACTGGGAACACATTGCTCCAGGATAGCATGATTATCCCAATTACAGACATGGTGAAATCTCTGTCTACACATTGTGAGGGCAAAGTACCACTCAGGGGTGCCAGTACAGGTGCAAAGGGAAGGTATGCCTACCACATTCCACCTGAGGTTGGTGTGTCAGTAGCTGCCACCCAAGATATATGCAGGGCTGTGGTGGAGGTACAGGCAAGTTCCACCAAGACCTTGGATGAGATAGACTACTGCATGTAGTGCATTGCTACTTAACAGGCTGCATGAACCATGTGTGTGACTCCATGTAAAGGCGAAAGTGCTTGATTTATTGACCTGTTTGTTGTTCAATAAAGCTGCACTTTGTGCTTTTTGGTTCAGTTCTTCCTGTCTGTGGATTATCTTTTATCTTCCGTGCAAAGGATGAAAAGTCCATTGAACAAGTGAGAGAGACAAACAATTTCAGGTTCTGTAAAAAAGAAGTGGAAACTGTTGCACAACCTGTTGCTGAGTATGAAACACTCATGGCAGGGGGCCTGTATACTGAAAGGCACAATAATGTGACAAGAGTGTTACATAGGGGATTGTGTAAACACTACAGTTGTGAAGTCATTTGGAAGCATTGGAAACATGAACCACAAAACATTGCAGTGAATGACGAAGTTTATATCCTATGGGATCACCCATTACCAACAGTTCAAAAAAATAGATGTGAGAAAATCAGACATAGTAGTTTAGGAAAAAAAGACAAAAGTAGCATTGAGCATGGAAATTGCTACACCCAGTGATTACAGTATCTTATATACAGAGAGACACAAAGTCATAAAATATCAGGATTTGCAGTCAGAAACAAGAGGAATGTGGAACAAAGATACCCAGCCAGTTCCAATAGTAGTAGGAGCAACAGGCATAAAAAAAATAATTTATAGTCATACTTAAATATGCTCCCAATACATGTAAGCCTGTATGAATTACAGAAGGAGTCAGTTCTGGGCATATTGATGGTGATAGAAAGATCACTTTTGGCTAATATCAAAGACTGAAACAATACTAATTTCATGACCCTTAATCATACCCTGATTTAGGAATGGGGTCCGTTCCCCATGGTACTGGAAACCTTAAAGACATGGAGAAATTAAACCAAAAAAGACCATACAGCATCTGTCCTGGATTTTCTGTTGGGGATGGGCTACATCCACAAGTCATTTTCATCAGGACATCATCAGATGCCAGCCGTCATGGCCATGACCATGTCAGATTCCAGTCCTGCAGTGTTAGCACTTCCACTACTGCATCAGTGGTGGTCATGTCCTCACCAGACATGGTCATCCACATGATCCAAAAGGAGAATAACAACGACTGTAGAACCAAAGTGGATGCGCAGACTCGTAGATAAAAACCGCTCGTACAAAAGGATGAAAAAGTTTATTAACACAAAAAGAAGTCAAATCACTGGTTAAGCGCTTTCAACTGAAAATTCCAGTCTTCATCAGAACAATACAGTGATGAGCAACTAAGGCTAAATAGTCATCTAAGCTCTTAATTGTTTCAAAAAACCTGCCAAAAACATTAAAGCTATACAGCCTAATTCAAAAATGTACCTAACATATTATATTAATAAATAACTGTATCATATATATATAACTAAAGTATGAGAAAAAAACTCACACATACATAATAATTAAATAATATATATGAAAAAGTATATATATATAAAAAAATACATATATGTAAAAAATGCTTATCTAATGAATCATAAACTTTCATTCTTCAATAAAAACCTTAAAACTATAAAAAAAAATTGTATAGATATAATATAATATAACAAAAAAAAAAGTGTCATACTAATGAGTCAGTGGTAAAAGTGGAAATGTAAATAGGAATATAAAAAAATGAATATATAAAAATATATATATATGTATGTTATAATGATGATATAATGATATAATGATACACTATGGGGAAAGAGCTAAAAAAGGTTTAATACTGATAAAATCATTAAGGCCTGGAGGTCTGGTGGCGTCAGTATAAATCTGCCATCTACTTTCGAAATACGCTAAAAGCATTTTCCAATTGCCTCCATATGGTGTACTTGTAACCTGATCTATAATAGCAAACAAGAACCCATGCTCATTCCCTTTCTCTAAAATATGTCTATATAGGGCATTTTTAGTATCACATTTCTGTATTTTATATTGATGTTCATATATTTGTTTTTTGAGTTTTTTGAGTTTTTTGAGTTGTCGTTCTGTTATACCAATGTAGTATGCGGTGCAACATGTGCATGTTGCCACATATACCACCTGTTTTGAATTACAGCTGCCTGACCTACACTTAATAGTGGTATGGTTGATGTCATCTAAAGAAATGTTCCTAACTTCGTTGATATACCTACACTGATGACATCTACCACATTTGGAGGTACCCTTATATCTGTCCGGTCCTTCATTATGTGTACTAGCCTTTTCCAGTAATCTCTTCAAATTGGGAGCTGTCTTATATACACATTTGGGAAAATTGCCAACCTGTGACCCTAAATTGTGTGAAGTGATGACATCCCAATGTCTCTGTAGGATCTCCTTGATGGAATAGGTGTAAGGAGTATATGTCAACACACATACCCTTCCAAAAGTTTCTTTTCCATAATTACTTTCCTTATCCGTGGTCTGTCCAGCTGTACTGTTGATGTCATAACTACCTAACAGTGGCATATACTTCTGACCCCATTGATTAAACACGTATTGGGTGATGTCATTTAACATATTCTCTGGATATCCACGGTTAAGAAACAAATTATGCACATTACGTAATTCAGCCTCCATATATTCCTGTGTAGATGACATCCTTGGGGCTCTAATACATTGTCCTTTTACCACGTTTTTAAAAACATAGGGGGGATGATTACTGGTAAAATGGATGTAATCATTGGAAAAAGTTGGTTTCCTTTAAACTTTGGAGGTAAAAGCATTACCATTGTGGCTAACCAAGATATCTAGATACGGGATTTCTTTGTGACAATAATTATGTGTAAATTTCAAAAATTCGGTAGTACCATTGATAAATTCCATGAATTATTGTAACCTATCTAGAGATGCCTTCCATAAGATGAAAATATCATCCAAATACCTCACGTAGAATATAATGTCAGAATAGTACTCACTTTTGAATAGAAATTTGGACTCCCATTCTAACATTACTAAGTTCGCAAAAATGGGGGCACATGCCGCTCCCATAGCGACTCCCTTGGTTTGCCTAAAATACTCCCCTTGAAATACTATATAATTGTGGTCCAATACCAGTGACATCATGTCACAAATTAAACAAATCTTGTCCCAACTATATCCTGAGTGTTTCCTGAGACTATTGGCAAAAAAATCCAGACCTATGTGTTTGGGAATACTGGAAAACAGATCCACTACATCAGTGGTAAGAAAAATTAAATTTGGATTCCATTTGTCCTTAGTGAGTCTGCTCAAAAAATTCCATGAATCCTTCATGATGTGCGGAATAACATTGTAAATATTCTTCAACCATCTATCTATCAGCCTCCCAATGTTGAACGTCTTGGACTTAGAGCCTGAAACAATGGGTCTAAATGGTGGATTCTCCATTGACTTATGTACCTTTGGGAATACCAACCATTTTGGCTAGAACGGGATGATCTGTTTTCAAAAAAATATATGTGTCATTTGAGATCCTGTTGTCAATTAGATACTCATCAATACTCAAATCAATTCTCTTGTGCCCAATATTAATTTGGTTGATAGATACATTTTCGTAATTGCCTGAACCATGGGAGGAGGTTGTATATACATAAGTTGTACTCATTGGTGTAATAGATTACAACACCTCCCCCCTTGTCTGGCTTCATAATCCTAACCTCCTTATTACACATGACATTGTTTAAACATTCCCTTTCCTTTACTGTAAGATTATCTCTGGTTACCATCAAATTCTTCTTTCCCTTCCTAAAGTTATACTGTAACCAGTAAATATCTTTACAAACCAGTTTCTCAAAATTATTCACTTGTGGGTTGGAGGTGGGGATGTATGTGCTTTTCTTCCTGAGATCTGTACCTACCATACCAGTAATTCTCTCGTCACATTTGTCGAATTGGATGGCAAGGTTAAGTCTACGACAGAATAACTTAATTTCTTTGATGTTATCCACTAAATCCATACCTACAGTGGGTATGATTTTCATACCCTTATTCATTAGCTTAACAAAATCAGAATCAACATCCAAATCGGTATAGTTAAACACATTGAATCGGTTGTAAGTAGTCAAAATATGCTGCTGATTTTTTGCGGACACATCAAAGTTGTCAAGTTTGTCCTTACTAATCAATCCTATGTCTATAAAATCAACTGAACGGATTTCAGATGGATGTTCATCAACCACCGCTTATGACCTGGATGGTGTACTGGGAACCTTACTCAAATCCTGTGCGTGTTCCACTGTCTTTTGGGGTTGCATGCTGGAAAAAATCTGCCTGCCTTTCATATATATTATTTAGTCATTATGTATGTGTGAGGTTTTTTTCTCATACTTTAGTTATACATATGATACAGTTATTTATTAATATAATATGTTAGGTACATTTTTGAATTAGGCTGTATAGCTTTAATGTTTTTTGGCGGGTTTTTTGAAACAATTAAGAGCTTAGATGACTATTTAGCCTTAGTTGCTCATCATTGTATTGTTCTGATGAAGACTGGAATTTTCAGTTGAAAGCGCTTAACCATTGATTTGACTTCTTTGTGTGTTAATAAACTTTTTCATCCTTTTGTATGAGCGTTTTTTATCTACGAGTCTGCGCATCCACTTTGGTTATACAGTCGTTGTTATTCTCCTTTTGGATCAGTTGGTTCACTCGGGATGGCAGGTTCGGCAGATACTTCACCAGCTTTATTGTCTAAGGATGAATTTCTTAATTTACGAGCTGATGTTTCAGCTCTTCAGCAAGAGGTACACAGATTATTAACTTTGGTCACTAGTCTAGTGACTATCAATGAAGCTAACGAAGAACAATGCAAGCCTGCATCAGTTTCAGGTGTGGATATGCGTAACTGTCCCCGTAGTTACGGGACTGTTTTGCCTGAAGGGTTGCGTTTACCGGATGCACAACACACACCGGACTGTGGCTTTCCAGCAGCTTTATGGGAAACGGATGACATTCAAAACACCAACACCAATGTGATTGATCTACCTAGGGAGCAACATGATGAGAACACTGATTGTTTTGGATCACCATCTAATGTTGAAGAACACTTTTTGACTAACGAATGACTGTGTCTTTCACCTGCACAAGATTTCACATTTGATTTCAGCTTTAGCAGTGTACGCCCGGATGCTGAACGGACAGGGGCCCGTCCTAAGGATTTATTACCGATTAAGAAATATGGCAATAACAAACAGAAGGCTTGTACTGTTTCTAAAGGTACTGTGTCTCATAATGCTTCTAGTCCCTTTAAGGGACCTAAGACTTTTATACGAAGTGAAAGGGTGGACTTTGAATACAGTGTGGTTAATAATAATGAACATAAAAAAGCGACACAGGAGGATTGTTTGATTGAACAATTTTTATGTGACAATTATGATTTTTATGACTTTGCTGATAAAGTTTCAAATGTTAAACCCAAAGCCGTAGAACATGTATACACTTCCTTAAAAGAATTGATATATGATTTTGGTAGAAAACTGGTGTCATATAAAAACACGAAAATTGATAGCAGTTATTTGTCCAGATGTTTGAAACTTAAAATTGTTCCGAAAGGCCTTACATTTTTTAAGTTAGCTTTAGGTATTGTGTACAGACCAGACACAGTAAAAGAATTTAATGATTTATTTGATAGTTTTGGTTTTTCTTTTATCAAAATTTTAATCAAATATCAAGATGAGAAACCGATTACATTAGCTAATGAGTTAGAAAGTATGAATGAAACCATAACTAAGCATAATGATTTTGAACTGTGGAAAGAGCTTTTTATCAAACAGTTTACCATTGCTGAAAATAAGATACACACTATTTTTGAGAGAAAGAACACAAAAATATCACGGGATGTAGATTTATACAAATGCAACAGAGCGTACATTTGGCCGTCAGACAGAGCTGCTGAACATATGCGGGGGCATCATGTTATTAGAAAACAATCTAAAAGTTCCATTAGGGAGGAAAATTTTCAGGGGGGCAGATTTTTTCCAGCACGCAACCCTAACAGACAGTGGAACACGCACAGGATTTGAGTAAGGTTCCCAGTACACCATCCAGGTCGCAAGCGGTGGTTGATGAACATCCATCTGAAATCCGTTCAGTTGATTTTATAGACATAGGGTTGATTAGTAAGGACGAACTTGACAACTTTGATGTGTCCGCAAAAAATCAGCAGCATATTTTGACTACTTACAACGGATTCAATGTGTTTAACTATACTGATTTGGATGTTGATTCTGATTTTGATAAGCTAATGAGTAAGGGTATGAAATTCATACCCACTGTAGGTATGGATTTAGTGGATAACATCAAAGAAATTAAGTTATTCTGTCGTAGACTTAACCTTGCCATCCAATTCGACAAATGTGACAAGAGAATTACTGGTATAGTAGGTACAGATCTTAGGAAGAAAAGCACATACATACCCATTTCCAACCCACAAGTAAACAATTTTGAGAAGCTGGTATGCAAAGATATCTATTGATTATAGTATAACTTTAGGAAGGGAAAGAAGAACTTTATGGTAACCAGTGATAATCTTTCAGTTAAAGAAAGGGAGTGTTTAAACAAAGTTATGTGTAATAAAGATATTAGGATCATGAAGCCAGACAAGGGGGAGGTGTTGTAATATATTACACCAACGAGTACAACTCATGTATTTACAACCTTCTCCATGGGTCAGGCAATTACGAAAATGTATCTATCAACCAAATTAATATAGGACACAAGAGAATCGATTTGAGCATCGAGGAATATCTTATTGACAATAGGATTTCCAATGATACATATACATTTTTGAAAACAGATCACCCTGTTCTAGCCAAAATGGTTGGTATTCCAAAGGTACATAAGTCGATAGAGAGTCCACCATTCAGACCTATCGTATCAGGCTCTAAATCCAAAACGTTCAACATTGGGAGGCTGATAGATAGTTGGTTGAAACATATTTACAATGTTATTCTGCACATCATGAAGGATTCATGGAATTTTTTGAGCAGACTCAGTAAGGACAAATGGAATCCGAATTTAATTTTTCTTACCATTGATGTAGTGGATCTGTTTTCCAGTATTCCCAAAGACATAGGTCTGGAATTTTTTGCCAATAGTCTCAGGAAACACTCAGGATATAGTTGGGACAAGATTTGTTTAATTTGTGACATGATGTCACTGGTATTGGACCACATTTATATAGTATTTCAAGGGGAGTATTTTAGGCAAACCAAGGGAGTCGCTATGGGAGCGGCATGTGCCCCCATTTTTGCGAACTTAGTAATGTTAGAATGGGAGTCCGAATTTCTATTCAAAAGTGAGTACTATTCTGACATTATATTCTACACGAGGTATTTGGATGATATTTTTATCTTATGGAAGACATCTCTAGATAGGTTACAAGAATTCATGGAATTTATCAATGGTACTACCGAATTTTTGAAATTTACACATAATTATTGTTACAAAGAAATCCCGTATCTAGATATCTTGGCTAGCCACAATGGTAATGGTTTTACTTCCAAAGTTTATAGGAAACCAACTTTTTCAAACGATTACATCCATTTTACCAGCAATCACCCCCCATATGTTTTTAAAAATGTGGTAAAAGGACAATGTATTAGAGCCGCAAGGATGTCATCTACACAGGAATATATGGAGGCTGAATTACGTAATGTGCATAATTTGTTTCTTAACCGTGGATATCCAGAGAATATGTTAAATGACATCACCCAATACGTGTTTAATCAATGGGGTCAGAAGTATATGCCACTGTTAGGTAGTTATGACATCAACAGTACAGCTGGACAGACCACGGAAAAGGAAAGTAATTATGGAAAAGAAACTTTTGGAAGGGTATGTGTGTTGACATATACTCCTTACATCCATGCCATCAAGGAGATCCTACAGAGACATTGGGATGTCATCACTTCACACAATTTAGGGTCACAGGTTGGCAATTTTCCCAAATGTGTATATAAGACAGTTCCCAATTTGAAGAGATTACTGGAAAAGGCTAGTACACATAATGAAGGACCGGACAGATATAAGGGTACCTCCAAATGTGGTAGATGTCATCAGTGTAGGTATATCAACGAAGTTAGGAACATTTCTTTAGATGACATCAACCATACCACTATTAAGTGTAGGTCAGGCAGCTGTAATTCAAAACAGGTGGTATACGTGGCAACATGTACATGTTGCACCGCATACTACATTGGTAAAACAGAATGACAACTCAAAAAACGAATATATGAACATCAATATAAAATACAGAAACGTGATACTAAAAACGCCCTATATAGACATATTTTAGAGAAAGGGAATGAGCATGGGTTCTTGTTTGCTATTATAGATCAGGTTACAAGTACACCATATGGAGGCAGTTGGAAAATGCTTTTAGCGTATTTCGAAAGTAGATGGCAGATTTATACTGACGCCACCAGACCTCCAGGCCTTAATGATTTTATCAGTATTAAACCTTTTTTAGCTCTTTCCCCATAGTGTATCATTATATCATCATTATAACATACATATATATATTTTTTTTTATATATTCATTTTTTTATATTCCTATTTACATTTCCACTTATGCCACTGACTCATTAGTATGACACATTGTTATTTTGTTATATTATATTATATCTATACGATTTTTTTATGGTTTTAAGGTTTTTATTGAAGAATGAAAGTTTATGATTCATTAGATAAGCATTTTTTACATATATGTATTTTTTTATATATATGTACTTTTTCATATATATTATTTAGTTATTATGTATGTGTGAGTTTTTTTCTCATACTTTAGTTATATATATGATACAGTTATTTATTAATATAATATGTTAGGTACATTTTTGAATTAGGCTGTATAGCTTTAATGTTTTTGGCGAGTTTTTTGAAACAATTAAGAGCTTAGATGACTATTTAGCCTTAGTTGCTCATCACTGTATTGTTCTGATGAAGACTGGAATTTTCAGTTGAAAGCGCTTAACCAGTGATTTGACTTCTTTGTGTGTTAATAAACTTTTTTATCCTTTTGTACGAGCGGTTTTTATCTACGAGTCTGCGCATCCACTTTGGTTCTATGGTCATCCACATGGTCATGGCCATGGTTGTGCTCATAATGACAGCTCATCAAGCAGATGTTATTCACATTCAGGTAGCATTCTGACTTCTAGCCAGGATCATGGATCTAGCAGTGCGGTTCCTGATAGAGTTTTTCACATTGTCGACAGTCCATGAGCAACCTGATCATCTATCATGCACAGCTCACACCTGTCTAGGATGAAAGGGCATATTGCTGTTGAAAATGCTTTGTCCATGTCCTTGTAGACCCACACATACCATACCAAACATTTCCTGTGACACTTCACCCACAAGCTCGCGTGAGCGCACACACGCACACACAATTATTCAAACTGTAGTTCATCATGTCTGTGGATAATGGTACTGAAAGTGTCTAATTCCTCCTAACTCACCTATCACACTCACAAACATTTCTTCTGTATCAGACTTGCCCTCCTCTAACCATCCCCAACACCCAAACATTGTCCAAATGATGATGACGGTGCCCTGCCCTGTGAACAAGCTGTGTCTTTGAGTTCTCTATGTCTGATGCACATAGTGGGCAGATAATGATTGGATTTGTTGAAGGTGATATTATAGCATGCTTACCTTGTTCTAGTATGAATAGTCGCATAAGACAGTTATCTCAAACACTTGTGCAGATTATACTTGAGAGTGGCATAACCTCTGGATTGGTGTCTCAGTTTTGCTGTTTATTGTGTGATGCACACATCGAGCAGGTGATCCATGCTTTAGAAAAAAGTACTGTACAAATGCTTTTCTTACTTTTCCCTTACTTTTCTTTGCTTACATTCTGTAGTTAATATTGTTGTACAGACACCTTGCTCACCCACCCTTGCTGATGATGCTGATATTGGTCCACTCCTATGGTGTTGTCTGACATGGGCTGATTTTGCATGATGTACAGGGTGGACCTGAAAGTATGGGGGAAAGAATAGTTTGCTATGTTTTAATGCATCATTACTGTTGTCTGTATTTGCTGGATTTATCACTTTTATTCATTTATGCATTTATTTTGCTTACAGATTACTTCAATCCATGTATTGTACTATGTCTTTAGGTAGCAGAGTCATATTACAAGGCCCCTCCTGATGTATCTAGCTAGCATAACCATGAATTAAGAAGTCAAAGTGTATGCCGTATAATATTTCTACTCTGGGTGTCTGCAGTCTTATAACCTTGCTCAGTGGGATTGTGTGGATCTCACATGGAAGGCATGAGCCAAGGTTCTAGGGCATATGCTGCATCCTCCACTAGATGTCCCTGTAGGAAGGCTCCCATTGAAAACCTTATGTAGAGGTCACAGATGTGCCAAATATGGGTGTCATGGAAACTGACACACACATTGTAGATGATTCTTTGTGCATTACACACTACCTCACAACTAATGGGTGCAACCCTTTCCTGTTGATATACCTCCTTCCCAGGTCAGCAGGTGGGGCCTTTATTTCAGTGTAGGTGCAGTCAATGGCCCCCAGTCCCTCAAGGAAATGAGCCACAACACATCAATTTTGCATCGTGGTGACTCTCTAGTCAGGTGTACATGGAATCCATGTATGTTCACCCACATGGCGTAACATTGCATTGAGGAACTGTTGGGATTTGTTTGGGTCTGAAGTTTGTGATGCACCCACTGTGTCCTCTGTAGGTGACTGAAAGGTCACTGTCGCTATGAAAAGTAATGTTTCACACACATTAGTTCCCACCGGGATTGGTACTCCATAATTCCCATGTAGCCTTAGATGGGGATGGCAGATGTTGTCTTTGTCTTCTGTGGTGTCACTATCCACCCTGTAGTGATCCATTATCTCTATATTATGTAATGCATGACATGCTAACCATTGTCTAAATACCCTGCATCCTCTTCGATGATGTCTGGCATGGTGACTGTTTTCAACTTATATCAGATTTTGTTGTACATGCAAATTTACTATGACTGCGGCAACCCCTAATATTGTTTTTAAAGTCTTGCTGTGTCTGTATTCATACATTTGTTGGAATATGGAGTTAAACTGAACTTGAGGTGTTTTCATTTGTTTTATACATTTTTGAATCACTGCTCCTTTTTTTGCCTCATTGGCATACAGCTCTGATGACTGCATGGTCATTAGCATATTTTGCTGCTAACCCTTTTTTTGCAACTGGCCATTACATGTACTGTAATTTATTGCAAATACTTTGGTCATTGCTACTTGTCATGCATGCAAGCAGGTATTTATGAATTCCATCCCCAATATTTTCCTATGTTTTGTTTACTGACATATTTAATCTTTTATTATATTTCTGCCACGTATGCAGCCAGATTTTCGATATTTGGCCTTTTGGCTATGGTCCTTCTGCAGCTGGTCTTCTGGCATTAGAGATTTAGCAGTACTGTCTTTGAACTAATGTACACTAAATAAAATTCCATTAGGAAATCTCTTCTCTGTTATGTTCATTGTAAGTATGTGCATTAGATGTCATTTCATTTGTATAACAATGTTTTATGTGTACATTATACTGATTGCCTTACCAGTTCATAGCCCCATGTCCCTGATGGACCGAGTTATACCTGAAAAGGGGTTAGTTTGGACTAATGTGTTTGTAACATTAACCCACACTGAGTGAGTAAATGAAATAAATCTCAGTCACGGCAAAACCCCAGTGGGAATGTCGTTCATATGTTTCTTGATGCCTGTATGAATTCCAGAATACAGCTGTGAAATGGGAATTTTGCATTCCGTTTTGTGAGATGTTAGTGATTTAAAGTGTCAGAGACCCTTTTTACGTAAACAAAAAGTATACCTATTAGTTTGCCTTTGTCTGGTGATAAAGGAATGATTTATTATGGGTATCACTGGCCTTGACTGAGAAGGGGCAGGACAGTTTTAGAAATTCTAAGCATGACAGTTATTTGCACAAAGAGATCTAGACAAATGTAAGGTTCTGAAAGACTTGATGGACATTCTAGTAAGACAGAATATGTGATGCATCATGCCTGGAATCACCTGGCTGATTATATTCTGTAGTTCATTTGGGTATAGTACCACATTCCTGTGAAGAAAGGCAGACAGTGTAGAAGTAGGTAGTAGGTCCCTTTTATACATATTCTGTGTTTTGATTGTTTTGTTTTTTCTTGTGCTCCTCAGTCAACTGCTGTGTCCATATTGTGCCCCTGCAAGAAAAGCAACAGGGAGCCACTGCTGGTTGAGGCACTGTGTCTTTGCTACTCCCACGTTTTGGAATACAGCCCCTTATGCATCTAAGTTTATCAATAATTTCATTGTCCTAATTTATGGTAAAATAGTCCCTCTACCAGAATGAGAAAATATCAATGTACAAGACAGATGGATTGTATTTAATTACTATTTATTTGTATTTGGTAAAGTATAAGCTCTGACTGGACAGGACTCATCTTTTATATTTGTGTTAATGCTTTAATGATTCATTAATTTGTTTGCTTATTTATTTATTTATTTATTTGAGAGAGCCAGCTGGATATTATCCACTTTCACTGAGAAAACCTCTGTTTACAATACAAATACAACTAATTAATCACAATTACAAAATACTTACATAAACAGAATAGCCAAATCACCCTGGGGAGGCAACAGCTGTATGTAAACAATAAGGTTACAGAATATACTAGAGTAAATAAAATGTGTGGAATACAAAGATAACAAAATACACTGGGCAACAAACTAGTAACAGACCATTCTAATATAGGTTAAGTCGTTTCTATGAAAAACACATATGACATGTTTGCATTGGTAAAAAGGTACTGCAATTCATAACTGTACAATGGCATGATAACATAATAAGCGTTAAATTATCAGTATAGGTTGTGAATAAGATTATTTTCAGACAGAATGATGGCATAACAGGAGTGGTACAGAAACATTTAAGATATATAGGTTTTATCCTTATAACAGAGACATTCGTTGATGAAAGCACAGCGCGACAGAAGTTTCATTAATTCAAACAAGTACTTGATGGTTCTTCAGTCTACTTGGAAGTTAATGCCAAATACATAAACAATTAGCAAGGAGAGCATCAGCATAATGGTTGTGATTTCTGAATTATGTCATGAGTTGAGCATTTAAATAATCAATAAAGATTGAAAAGGGGATTTGTAAAGCTGGGGACAGTAGAATGCAAAAACGTGACAAGAAATTATAATTTGTGAATTAAAGACAAACATTTCAGTTCCACATGAGGGCGACAGTTGTATGATCTAGGAACAAAGAATAGATTCTGCACATTTGTTGTGCACTTGTTCTAGTTTAAGTAAGTTGGAGGGCAAATATTGGTGATACATTTTCTGTAGAAAACGCTGGACAACAGCAAGGTAGATGTTTATGTTGCTGGCAGTAAGAAATTCTCTGACTTCGCAGAGATGGCCTAGTAAAAGGTTAAAACGATACTTTTCCATTAACGGGCAGTAGCTTTTTCATCTTTTGTTCTGTTTTCTATTTCAATGTTTTAGCTTTGCAGGGTATCTGACTCTCCCTTTTGCTTAAACCGTACCTCCCACCCCTAATTTGAATAATTATTTTTTGACATTCCCAGATTATTTGGATTCCATGGGAAAACGATGTCTCTTTTTATACAGTTCCGATTGGAAAACAACAGCAATGGGGTCACAAAAAGACGACAAAGGTGCCCGGTAACCTGTAGGCGAAAAAGTACAGTTTTGTACCTACCATAAATGTAGATGTTCGAGGATCTCCATTGCTGCAGTCCTGACATATGGGTACTCCGCTATCCACCATCGGCCCGAATACCAAAGGGCTAGAACCGGCGTCGGTCATCGGCGCCCAAGACTGACGTAAGTACGTGTCAGTACAAATGCGCATGACCGACGCCATAACCTCAGTCTTTCTTGCCTCAGACGTCAGAATGCAAAAAACACCACCCAAAACCCTAATCAAAAAGAAAAAGGGAAGGAGGAGTAATTGGACTGCAGCAATGGAGATCCTCGAACATCTACATTTATGGTAGGTACAAAACTGTACTATGTTCTTCGTCTCCCATTGCTGCAGTCCTGACATATGGGTAGAATCCCAGAGCAACGGAAAAAAGGGAGGCTGGTCAACTAAATAGCATTAGGAGCTGCAGACATGCCCTGTAAGACTGCAGTGGCAAACCCAGCCCTAGACCTAGAATAAAGAGGTAAATGATAATGCTTTGTAAAGATATGTACAGAACTCCAAGTAGCTGCCTCTAGAATGTCTTTAGTAGCTACCCCTCTCAAAAAAGCAGTAGATGTGGCCGTAGCCCTAGTAGAATGAGGCCTGATCCCAACTGGAACCTCCTTTCCATGATGAGAGTAACAAAAAGCAATACAATGGCCAATCCACTTGGAAATAGTTTGTTTCGAGACAGCTTTCCCTCGTGAAGTCACAGCAAACGAAACAAATAATTGTTGAGAACTTCTGAACTCTTTGGTTCTGAACAAATAATATCTTAACTGCCTATGTACATCCAAAGAATGCAAAACCTTTTCCCCTTCATTTTGGGGGTTAGCATAAAAAGTGGGCAAATGTATAGATTGGTTCAACGCCACATTAGAAATCACCTTAGGCAGAAAAGTAGGATTAGTACGTAAGGAAACTCTGTCCTGGTGAAAAATCAGAAAAGGTTCCACTGCCATGAGAGCCTGTAATTCAGATACCCTTCTAGCAGAAGTAACAGCCAACAAAAAAGCAGTCTTCCAAGACAACAACTTCAATTCAGCCGTAGCTGCAGGTTCAAAAGGAGGCAGGGTCAGTTTTTCCAAAACAAAATTAAGATCCCAGGTAGGAGTAGGAGCCCTCCGTGGGGGTCTTATATTCTTTGCCCCTCTAAAAAACTGTTTAACCAATGGATGTGAAAATAAAGGAGGGTCACCATCATAGTGAGCAGAAATAGCTGCAGCATGCAATTTTACAGAAGAGAAGGACAAACCCTTGTCCAATAAAATAGTCAAATATTGCAATGTACAACTCAAATTAGGCAATGTGACATCAAAGCCTTTAGCTGAACTCCAAAGAAAAAATCTCTTCCATTTATCAGCATAAACTTTTCGAGTACTAGGACGCCTGGCTTCCAAAAGAACATCCAAAACGTGTTGAGGGAGCTGAAGGCCCTCCTTCTCTAAAACCGAATGCGCCAGGCTGTCAGGTGTAGGGATTGCACCCTGACATTGAGAAAATGATTGTTTTCTTGAGACAATAAGTGAGGAATCCGTGGTAATGGCCAAGGTGTCCCATGAATTAAGCTCCTCAACAGAGGGTACCAATGCTGACGAGGCCAATCCAGTGCTATAAGGATCATGCAAGGTTTGTCCCTCCTGACTTTCAACAGTACTTTTGGAAGAAGAGGCAGAGGAGGAAAGGCATACACGTGAAGGTTGCTCCAACTGAAGGATAGTGCATCTATTTTCCAGGCTTTTGGATGAAACAGCCTTGTGCAAAACAGAGGTAGTTGGAAATTCAGAGGAGAAGCGAACAGATCTATGTCTGGAGTTCCCCAAGCCATGGTCAACTGAAGAAATACCTGAGGGTCCAACTTCCATTCGTGAGGATCCACCATCTGTCTGCTCAGAACATCTGCTAAAGAATTTTGTGCTCCTGGCAGAAACTGTGCTCGAAGAGTGATGTGCAGATTTAAAGCAGTTTCCCATAATAGCATTGCTTGTCTGCAAAGAGGGTAAGAATGAGTTCCCCCCTGCTTGTTGATGTACCACATGACAGTTGTGTTGTCTGTTCAAATCAACACCAGTCCTGGTTGAAGTAGATCCTTGAATGCTTTCAATGCAAATTGAACTGCCAGCATCTCTTTCATGTTGATATGCAAGTGAAGTAGCTCTGGGGGCCAAAGGTCTTGAATCCATTTTCCTTTGAAATGAGCTCCCCAGGCTGACTCCGAGGCATCTGTCGTTAATATCTGACTTGCCTCTGGCTGGGTCACAGAGAGTCCCTTGTTTAGGTGACATTCCTGAGCCCACCACACAAATTCTTTCTGAATGCAAGGTAGAATTCGAATGACAGTGTCCAAATCGTGGCTGTGTTGAGTCCAAATGCTTTTGAGGTACCATTGTAGCTTCCTCATATGCAGTTTGGCATTGGGAAGTACTAGGATGCAAGATGCCATGAACCCCAAGGCTTGAAGGACTGTCCTTGCAGTCAGCCTGGACATTACTGATAGCTGTTGGAAGTATAGGTGAAGATTTCTTTGTTTGTCCGGGGTAAGAAATGCCATCTGAGTAGCTGTATTCAGTCTCACACCCAGAAAACACATCTCTTGTGAGGGTACTAGACTGGACTTTATTTCGTTCACAGAATACCCTAGGCATCTTAAAACTGTCATCACATACTGCAGATGTCGAAGAAGTTCGTGCTTGCCTTGAGCCAGTATCAAACAATCGTCCAGATAAGGATAAATTTGAATTCCTTTTAGTCTGAAAAAAGCTATTACTGGAGCCAGGACCTTTGTGAATACCCTGGGCGCAGTAGATAAGCCAAAGGGCAATGCAGAGAACTGATAATGCAAATTCCCATTCCGAAATCTCAGGAATTTCCTGCAACTGGGCCTGATAGGAATGTGAAAATAGGCCTCTTTGAGATCCAAAGTCACCATCCAGTGATCCCTGCCCAGCATAGGCAACAGCTGTTGCAGTGTTAACATCTTGAATTTTGGAATTTCCAGAAAGGTGTTTAGAATGGATAAATCCAGAATGGGCCTCCAAGTATTTCCTTTCTTTGGCACTAAGAAAAGACGGGAATAAAACCCTGTGCCTCTTTCCATGAAGGAACTTCCTGAATTGCTCCCAACTGAAGCAGAGAAGAAATTTGTGCCTGTGCTTCCAGTCTTTGCTGATGAGGCACATCCGGCATACCTTTGAAAGGAGGGAATGTGTGAAAATAAAATTTGTAGCCTCGAGTTATTATGTCCAAGACCCATTTGTCTTGGGTAACCAAACACCAATTCCTTTTGAAAAGTCCCAGTTTTCCTCCTAGAGGAGCTGCCAGCAAAGCAGAGTCCGGCAGCTGAAGACACAGGTCATTGGGTCTGCTTCCGAAAGGACTGACCCCTGCCCTCCCCAGCAGAAGGGGTAGAAGAACTCAAAGTCCTAGAAGTAACAGGGCCCTGAGGGGAAGCCCTACCTCTACCATGCCTCGACCTGCCCCTAGAATGAAAATCCGAAGAGGGAAAAGACCATCCCTTAGCAGGCCAATTCCTACTGAACTTAGGAGGCTGAACCTGTAAAAAGTCCTTAACTGTCTGCATAGACTTAGCTTTTTCCTCCATTTTTTTCAAAACTGATTCTACTGGAGGGCCAAAAAGAACATCAGATTGCAAAGGAGCATCCATAATTCGAGCCTTAACATGCTCTGATAATGTCTGATCTCTAAGCCAGGCGTGCCTGCGAACAACAGAACTAGTAGCAGCCACCCTGGAAGAAGCTTGTAAAGCATCAAAACCACACTGCAAAGAATGCTTACCAACCTGGTCTGAAGCATGCACTAAATCCTGAAGCTCCTTACAGTCAATACCTTCAGCTAAAGCATCTACTTTACATTTCAATTGACTCAGCAAATAATTCTGATACCTGAGCATATGAAACTGACAATTTAAAGCTCTCATAGCCAAAGTAGAAGAGGTATACAGTTTTTTACCCCACCTATCCAGGGCCCTAGCATCCTTGTCCAGAGGAACTGGATTCTTAACCACAGAAGCCTTAACACCTTTGGGGCCTTGAGAAATAGTTTCTGGATCAGCCCTAGGACTCTTAGCTTCCGGAACCCTGTAGTATCTATCTGGTTTAACTGGGGCAGGAGGCAGAGAATCTGGGTTAAGGGCAGCCTCAGAAAATACATCCTGAACAACATCCAGTACAGGGGGAATAGCCAAGGGCCTGTGCTGAGGTAAAAACAAGAATTCTCTTAGCCTTTTACGAGAATCAGAATAATCCTGGCCTTCCCATTTGAAATGTTCCCTCATGGAATGCAAAGTTTCAGAGAAAGAAAAATCTTCTGGAGGGGACGCAGAGGGAGTAGTGTCCTCAGCCTCCGAATCAGAATAGGGAGGGAAATCCTGAAGTTCTTCCACAGAGGAATCGGACTCATCGGAAGACTGAACCAAACCCCCCAACTCTGTCTCTACCCTGGGCCTCTTCTCAGGGGGGGGCATAGAACCCCTAATTAAAGAAATCAAATCTTCAGCCATCTTCAACATGTGCTTCCTAGGAGCTGGACCCTGGGGAGTAGCACCAGCAGAGGCAGACTTAGACTTAGAATGGGCTTTGCTTTGAGAAGGAGGAGGCCTAACCACCCTATGAGGGGAGGGAACCACTGACAACAGAGAAGCACCCTCAGCCTGGCCTAACACAGGAGAAGCCACTTCCTGCAGTAACAAAGGCTCCCCTTGAGACTCTGGTAAACTGTCAGAAGGAGCCGCTGAAGCAGTCAGTGGTTCTACAGAACCGACGTCCGAAGTGGACGCCTCATCCTGTTTGGACCGCAAAGACTTCTCTTTGCGCCTCTTAGAAGAACCAGTCATCGGAGAATCCGACGGCATGTTATAATTACAACGTTTACCAAACACCAGCCTAGCACAGTCCAACCTACGTTTAATAGTACGCTTGTTAAAAGTAGCACAAAAGCGACACCCAACAACGTCGTGCTCAGGCCCTAAACAAGGAATGCAGAGTGAATGGTAATCCCTATGAGGAATCTGTTTCCCACAAGAAATACAGTTATTAACTTTTTCTGACATCCGTCAATACTGAGGCAAGAAAAAGACAAAAATGTCCCCAACGGGGTACTTAGCCCAACTTGGTCTCCGGTCTGAAACTCGAAAACCGACAATTCCAGAACGCCGAACGGCACTTGCAAATTCTGCTTCTGCTTAGGACCATGCGGCAAGAAAGACTGAGGTTATGGCGTCGGTCATGCGCATTTGTACTGACACGTACTTACGTCAGTCTTGGGCGCCGATGACCGACGCCGGTTCTAGCCCTTTGGTATTCGGGCCGATGGTGGATAGCGGAGTACCCATATGTCAGGACTGCAGCAATGGGAGACGAAGAACATCACTTTATTGTTAGGCGCTTTCATATTTCAAACCTAATTTCACCTTCTGTTTACAGGGTACACTTTTTTTTCATTCTAGTCATGCTCATCTTCATTGCTCAAACATTGTAGCACAACCTATTTTATAATAAGTGGAAACATTTTAAATATCACATTGTAACTTACAGTCATTAAGACCAACAACTGGTGCATCATCATTTATTTTCTGAACAAAAAATAAAAATGAAAGTCTAATGCTTGGCATTATTGATTTATTAGTTAATCATATATTTTACAAGGGGCAGGAAAAATCTTATGAAATCAGAGACAGTCGAGATAGATATGATTCTTCATCATTAGCACTGTCAGCTATGTTCATTGTGAGTGTTTATGAATGCCTTTTCCTTCCGATGCATCGATAATAATCAGACTGTCACACTGAACCACATTTAAGTGGTTAAATTACAATGTAGGCACTTTTTCATTTATTTGCTTATTTTATTTACTTATTGTATTTGGTCATTTCACATGACACCAAAGCCATAACTATTGTTGCCCAGAGGAGAAAAAAAAAAAAGATTGCGACACAGCTCAAGAATTGAACAAAAACAAGAGTTCTTGAAAAAGCCAAAAATAACAGGGGACAAACTACCAAAATTAGGAACTCTTTTAAAACATTATTTTACTTCACTGAAGGGGTTAAGCTGCTTACGACTGTAAAACAAGCAGTACCGATATGTCAGACAATGAATAGCAGTCTGACAACGAAGACGACATTAAAACCAGCCAAAAAAAAGCTGCTACCCCATTAACGGAAAAGTACCAGTTAAACATTTTGACAGTGCTGTCAGCATGGACTAAGGAGTAGTCATAAGTAATACAAAGTAACATTCGAATAGTCAGTGATGGGTGACATGCTCATATCCCACTGTTTGTTTAAATTGTTAGGTTTGGGATTGAGTGGTAACATGTTGATTTCTACAGAACACATCTGATATAATGGAATATACTTTATGTTTGAAGGAGGGTGATATAGTTGTGCCAAGAAGGACAACATGTATGCATAAGAGAGAGGGAGAGAAAGAGACACAGAAGCACCGTGTGTAGGAGGTGCAGCTATCACTTTAAGTGCTGATATATGCTTTATATAGACATGGTTTATATGCTTCTGAAACTCAACAATCCAAATATAAAGTAAACAATATACATTTTAACTGCTTTTTTCCTCTTCTTGACAACTATAGTGATAGTTTCATAAGTACTTAGGTTCATAGGTTCATAGTAAGTACAAAGCAACAAATGTGAAGGCCATTACTAGCCTACTCTAAAAAAGTTACCCCCAGCCTTAAGGAGGACAATATAAGATAGACCCAGGGAATATTTATGGCCGCCTATCCAATGAATGCCTATCCAATTATCTAGGTTAACCTTATAGTGAACAAGAATGCTAGTCTGCTTGACGTGGTGGAAGTTTTCATTTTTTTTCAGAGGCTGAGATACAATGGGATATTTACCTATCATGCCAGTATGTCTTATTTACCATTTGATGAAAGTTTATTTTCTTTAGCAAGATATTTGATGAACCATTTGTTCTGCAAAGGAACAGGTGGTCATGTGGAGTTGGATCTTTCATGGCTTAAAAAGCTTCACACAGATTTGCATGGAAGAGTCTACAAGAGACTGAGTACAATGAGAGGTTTATCATGATAGCTAAAATTTTTTTGAGGTCACTGCTGATTTTAGTTAGGAATCTCTGAGATCTCTCAAGTTTACTGATATCTTTAGACAATGCATATCAAAAGGGGGATTATATTCAATAATGGGTCTAATCAGATATGAGTAAAGAAGAAATGAGACTTCTTTGGAACTAGAAAAGATACCTTTGGAAATTCTGACAGACGGAAGACTGAAGCTATCTGCAACTAGTTTTGTATTTCAAAACTCTTTATCATAGTTCAGTTGTCAGGCTAAATCTTGCTCTAACAACAATTTTAGAGAAACAGTTATATTATAAATACTAGGCACAATCTTTACAAGGTACTGAGTCATTCTTAGACTCTTTTGAAATACATATGTGTTTCCAGGAATTGGCATTTACAAAATTGTTCTGACTTTTTCTGTATCAGTCGTTATTACCTATGTGGTTCCCAAACTTTTTTGATTCTTGGCTCCCTTGCTGAATCTAGGTTTTCCCAAGGCTCCCCCTCCCTGTGGCACACATAAAGTGAGTATTTCAGGGGTTCCCAAAGTGTGTGCTATGGCACTCTGGAGAGCCACATCTTCCTCACAGAGGCGTCGTAAACTAATAAGCTTAGCTGCAAAATAAACCATGAACAGTTTGTGGTTTATTTTGCAGTTAAGCTTATTAGTTTGCGACGAGTGTGAGTGAATGCAGGAATGAATGAATGAAGAAGTGGCTGTGTGTGTATGTGTGAGATCGGGAGAGTGAGAGCAATGTGTGAGTGAATGCAGGAATGAATGAAGAAGTGGCTGTGTGTGTGTGTGTGTGTGTGTGTGTGTGTGTGTGTGTGTGTGTGTGTGTGTGTGTGTGTGTGTGTGTGTGTGTGTGTGAATGCAGGTATGAATGAGGAAGTGACTGTGGGTGTGTATGTGATTTGCACCTCTCAACTGTACAGATTTTCACAGAATGTCCAGATTTCTGCCTCATATTTTTGGTGTGTTCCTCCTACAATCTGTACTTTTCTGGCAAATAGTTGAGGACTGAAGTAATTAAATAATGA